>NW_028237773.1:177790-227148 GCF_034619465.1 Leptosomus discolor
TCCCCTACAGCCCGTGAGGAAGACCACGGTGAGGCAGGCCATGATGAAGACCATGGTGAGGCAGGTTGTCCCCCTACAGCCCGTGAGGAAGACCACGGTGAGGCAGGCCATGATGAAGACTATGGTGAGGCAGGTTGTCCCCCTACAGCCTGTGAGGAAGACCACGGTGAGGCAGGTTGTCCCCCTACGGCCCCCGAGGAAGACCACGGTGAGGCAGGTTGTCCCCCTACAGCCCGTGAGGAAGACCACGGTGAGGCAGGCCATGGTGAAGACCACGGAGGTGAGGCAGGTTGTCCCCCTACAGCCTGTGAGGAAGACCATGGTGAGGCAGGTTGTCCCCCTACAGCCCGTGAGGAAGACCACGGCGAGGCGGGTTGTCCCCCTACAGCCCGTGAGGAAGACCACGGTGAGGCAGGTTGTCCCCCTACAAGCCCGTGAGGAAGACCACGGCGAGGCAGGCCATGATGAAGACTATGGTGAGGCAGGTTGTCCCCCTACAGCCCGTGAGGAAGACCACGGTGAGGCAGGCCATGATGAAGACTATGGTGAGGCAGGTTGTCCCCTACAGCCTGTGAGGAAGACCACGGTGAGGCAGGTTGTCCCCCTACGGCCCCCGAGGAAGACCACGGTGAGGCAGGTTGTCCCCCTACAGCCCGTGAGGAAGACCACGGTGAGGCAGGCCATGATGAAGACCACGGTGAGGCAGGTTGTCCCCCTACAGCCGTGAGGAAGACCACGGTGAGGCAGGCCATGATGAAGACCACGGTGAGGCAGGTTGTCCCCCTACAGCCCGTGAGGAAGACCACGGTGAGGCAGGCCATGATGAAGACCACGGTGAGGCAGGTTGTCCCCCTACAGCCCGTGAGGAAGACCACGGTGAGGCAGGTTGTCCCCCTACAGCCCGTGAGGAAGACCACGGTGAGGCGGGTTGTCCCCCTACAGTCCGTGAGGAAGACCACAGTGAGGCAGGCCATGATGAAGACCACGGTGAGGCAGGTTGTCCCCCTACAGCCCGTGAGGAAGACCACGGTGAGGCGGGTTGTCCCCCTGCAGCCCATGAGGAAGACCACGGTGAGGCAGGTTGTCCCCCTACGGCCCCCGAGGAAGACCACGGTGAGGCAGGTTGTCCCCCTACGGCCCCCGAGGAAGACCACGGTGAGGCAGGCCATGGTGAAGACCACGGTGAGGCAGGTTGTCCCCCTACAGTCCGTGAGGAAGACCACAGTGAGGCAGGCCATGATGAAGACCACGGTGAGGCAGGTTGTCCCCCCGCAGCCCCACGGGCGGCGGAGCAGATGCCGTGGAGGGCCCCCACGCCGCAGTAGGTGGATCCCTGAAGGAAGCCATGATCCCGTGGGAAGCCCACACCGGAGCAGGCTCCTGGCAGGACCTGTGGCCCCGTGGGGGGGACAGAGCAGCCCCCGCTGGAGCAGGTTGGCCGCCGGTGACGCCGTGAGGGGGTTCACGCCGGAGCCGGCGGTTCCTGAAGGACGGCACCCCATGGAGGAGACCCACGCTGGAGCCGTTCATGGAGAACTGAATCCCTGGGAAGGGATCGCGCTGGAGAAGGCACGGAGGACTTTCTCCCGTGAGGGGGACCCCACATCGGAGCAGGCGAAACGCGTGAGGAATCCTCCCCCGGAGGAGGAGGAAGAGGCGGCAGAAAACAACAGGGTGATGAGCTGACCCCAACCCCCATTCCCTCTTTTCCCCCCTGTGCCGCTGCGGGGGGGAGGAGGGAGGAAAACCGGGATCGAAGCTAAGCCCGGGAAAGGAGGGAGGGGTGAGGGGGGAAGGTGTTGTAAGATTTGGGTTTATTTCTCATTATTCCCCTCTCGGTTAATTGGCAATAAATTACATTTTTCCTTTCATCGAGGCCGTTTCGCCCGTGACGGTAGATGCCGCGTGATCTCCCCGTCCTCATCTCAACCCCACGAGCCCGTTGGTATTTTTTGGGGGGGGGGGGGTTTCCCTTTCCTTTCCCCCGTCCAGTCGAGGAGCGGGAGCGACGGAGCGGCTTTGGTGGCCACCTGGCATTTTGGCCGGGGTCAACCCACCACCGTCTTCTTGTTTTTCTTAAAGCCGCCGGCACGGGCTGTACCCGACCCGGGGGAAACTTCTAGAAGCTTCGTACAGAAGCCACCCCTGTAACCCCCCCACCCCACCCCACCCCCCCCCCCCAAAACCCTCGCCACGCAGACCCGCTACATCCCACCCCTCGCCCCCGCGAAGGACGGGTTTAAGAATTATCCCTAAAATCTGCGTTGATCGCGCCCGCCCCTCCGCGCGACGTCAAGGAGAAGGTTCCCCCCGCCGAAATCCGCCGAAATCCAACTCGCTTCGGCGCGTCCCCCAAGAGAAGCGGGGGCTTCACGCCCAACCCGCCCCTCGGGCCCTCTCGCCGCGCTCACGACCTTCGCCTCCCGCCGTCGTTCCGCTTTCCGACCTCGTCGCCGCCGCCGCCGCCGCCTTTCGCCCGTCGCTTCTCCCGGTCGTTACCCTCACCCCTCAGGTGCTCCGTGCCCCCCCACGTCGGGCGCCCAGCAAGGCTGCGGTGGGTTGGCGCCGGCCGGGTGATGCCAGGGGTCCCCCACCAAAGCCACTTTGTCACTCTGCCCCCCCCTCAGCTGGACAGGGGAGAGAAAATAGAACGGGCACGCGGGGGGGGCGGATGAAGACGATTTAATGAGGCAAAAAAATAGCAAAACCAAAGCTCTTATTCTCGCCTTCCCGCCAGCAGGAGATTCCAGCCCCTTCCTGGAAGCAGGGCTCCGGTGCGGACGCGTGTCTGTACAAACGGACCCCAAAACCAACACCGAACCTAACTGCCCCCCCCCCCCCCCCCCTCCCGCTGATGTCACCCCCACGCTGGTAGTCCCAGTCCGGACTGGGCAGGAGAGAGGGATGGGAGGCAGGAGCTGGGCTCAGGGCCTGGATTCAGGGATGCGCGGGGTCGGGATCGACGATGGAAGGAGGGACAGAGACCCCTCAGATGTCACCATTGACCCTGGTGACCCCCCCTCAGCCTCTCTGCCCCCCCCCCCCGGGGTCCTTGGGATAAACCCCGGGGGTTATCGCTGCTGGGAGCGGCCGCCGCCTGGGGAAAAAACCACCGCGATTCCCGAAAGCTCCCGAAAGCGCCGTTCGTTCGAGGAGGCTGCACCGAAAAGTTAAAGCCCTAAAGCAGAATTCCATCCGATTTAGCCCAAATCAGGCCAGCGGGACCCGGCGGGAAGCGCGTGAGGACCCTCCAACCTGAGGAGGACGGAGCGGCAGGACCAGGGGGACGAGCTGACCCCAAACCCACCCCCCCCCATTCCCCATCCCCTGCGCCGCTGCGGGGGGGGAGGGGGAGGAGAGAGAGAAATCGGGATCAAAATTAATCCCGGGAAAGCAGGGAGGGGTGGGGGGAGGGGGGGTTGAAGATTTGGGTTTGTTTCTCGTTCCTCTGAGTTAATTAGTCCAAAAAATGACATTTTCCTGAAGTCGAGGCTGTTTTGCCGGGACGGCAAACGCCGAGGGACCTCCCGGTGCTGACCCCGACCCCCCCCCCCCCCCCCCCCCCGCTGAGGAGGGGGGAGGGACAGAGCGGCTCTGGTGGCCACTAGCCACCTGGCCAGGGGCAACCCACCCCACCAGCGAAGCCACCGGTCCCCTACCGGGGTCCCCGCGGCAGCAGCGCCGGGAGGGGCGGCGGTGGCATCCCGGCAGCGCCGGGCCACGGCGGTGGCCGCGGTGGCTTCGGGGCCACCGGGGATGGCCACCAGCCTGCGGGCCTCCCGCAGCGTCCCCAGGAGGTGGTCCTTGGCCAGGCGGGCGCTGGCGTCCCACAGCACCTCGGCCGTTGCCACCAGGTCCTCGGGGACACCGGGACCCTGCTGGGCCACCCCCGGGAGCTTCAGGGCCACCACGTCCTCCCGCAGGGCCACCACGTCCTCCTTCAGGGCCACCACGTCCTCCCGCAGGGCCACCACGTCCTCCTTCAGGGCCACCACGTCCAGCAGCCAGAGCAGCCAAGGTGGCCTCGATGTTCTCGAGGTGGCGCCGCAGGTGACAGTAGAAGTAGGTGGCCTCGTGGCAAGCGGCCACCAAGCGTCCCAGGGGCTCGGCGGCCGCCGCCGCCAGCCGCGCCCGCTCGCTGGCCCCCACCGCCGCCACCATCGTCACCACCGTCCTCTCGGTGGCCTCGGTGGCCGCCTGCAGCCTGGCGCCGGCCTCGGCCAGCCGCGTCCCGTGGGCCGTCACCACCTCGGCCATCGTGGCCACCTCCGTGGTCACCGGCAGCGCCCGGGCGGCCTGGAGCAGCTCCCGGCGCGCCTCGTCCCCCCGGGCCATCGCCGCGGCCAGGTGGCCCGCGGTGACGCCGGCGGTGGCCCCCGCGGTGGCCACGGTCCCGCAGGCGTCCCTCAGGCGGGCGGCGTCCCCCGCCACCGTAGCCCAGGTGGCCTCCACCGAGGCCACCGCCTCCCGCCACTCGCGGGTGACAGCCGCCGCGGTGGCCCAAGCGTCCCCCGCGGTGGCCCTGGGGACGGCAGCGGGCTCAGGGGTGGCCCCGGCGGTGGCCCCGGCGGTGGCCAAGGCACGACGGAGGCGGGCGGCGTCGCCCTGATGGTGGCCCATGGCCTGGCGGAGGGTGACCATGAGGGCCACCAGCCCGGCCCGCAGCGAGCCCGCCGGCACGGCCAGGGGGACGTCCCCGCGGGTGGCCCCCAGCTCGCCCAGGATGGCCACCACCGTCACCAGTGGCTCCAGGGACACCTGGGGACAGGGGACACGGCCGCTGGCGGGGACCCCGATGTCCCTTGTCCTCTCCCTGGGGGTCCCCCCCCTTGGCCCTTCTGGGGGTCCCCTGGCCCCTCTGCTGTCCCCGTGTCACCCCGGGGGTCCCCCACGTCCCTTGTCCCCTCCTTGGAGTTCTCGATGGCCTTTGTCCCCTCTGGGGTCCCCTGATGCCACCCCGGGGTCCCCCACGTCCCTTGTCCCCTCCTTGGGGGTCCCGCCCCAAGCCTTCACCACCTTCAAGGTCCCCTGATGCCACCCTGGGGGGCTCCCATTGTCCCCACTGTCCCCTCCATTGTCCCCACTGTCCCCACGGGCCTCCCCCTCCCCCTCCATTCCCCCTCGTCCCCCTGTCCCCGCTCTTGCTGTCCCCTGTCACTCGTGTCACCCGTCACCACCCGCCCCCCGTCCCCTGCCAAGCTCTGTCCCCCTGTCGCTCACTTGTCACCCCCCCCCCGTCCCCCTGTCCCCTCGGCCACCCCTGTCACCCCCCCCGTCCCCTTTGCCACCCCAGCACCCCCCTCCCATCCCCCTGTCCCCTCGGCCACCCCCGCCCCCCCGTCCCTTGTCCCCTCGGCCACCCCCAGAACCCCCCCCCCGTCCCCCTGTCCCCTCGGCCACCCCCGCCATCACACCCCCCCTCCCCCCCGCTCCCCCTGTCCCCTCGGCCACCCCCAGCACCCCCCCGGCCTGTCCCCCTCGCGGCCACCCCTGTCACCCCCTTGTCCCCTCTTCCACCCCCATCACCCCCCCCCCCGCCGTCACCCTCCTGTCCCCTCGGCCACCCCCAGCACCCCCCCTGCCCCCCCCTGTCCCCGCCCCCCCCCCCTTCCGCCGCCCTTCTGCCCCCCCCCCGTCCCTGCCCTGTCCCCCCTGTCCCCCCCACTTCGTGTGTCCCCCTCTGCCACCCCCCCGTGACCCCTTCTGCCCCCCCCCCCCCCCGCGCCGAGATTTGTCCCACCTCAGGGGACACGATGGCCCCGGCGGTGGCCTCGGGGGTCTCCATGGGTGGTGGCAGCGGTGGGAGGGGACACGGGGACACGGGGACACGGGTGGGGACAAGCAGGGCCGGACGTGGCGGGGCCCGATTCTGTCTCGGGCCTGGGCCGGGCTGGGACCGCCCGGTGAGGGACGCTGCCAGCGGGGACGTCACCACCCCCCCCCCACCCCCCCCCTCCCCGTGACGTCAGGAGGGCCAGGGGGGGGTGTGTGTGTCCCCTCCGTGGTCCCCAATGTCCCCAACAGGAGCTGGTGTCCCCCAGTGTCCCCAACACAGCGTCGTGCTTCCTGATTCCCTCCCCTCCCATCCCCCCCCCCCCCCAAATCGATGTCCCCAAGCGCGGCCACCCGCCGTCCTCGGTGTCCCCCCATGTGTGTCCCCCGCCCCCCAGCCCGTGGTGGCCCCCACTGTCCCCCCCCTCGGTGTCACCAGAGGGACCCCAACGCGGCCACCCGCAACCTTCCCCCCCCCCCCATGTCCCCTGATGTCCCCTGATGTCCCCAGTGCTGGCTCTGACACGTCCCCACTGTGTGTGTCCCCCCCCCAAAACGCTGGCCCCGATGGTGGCCTCAGTGTCCCCAGTGTCCCCTCACGGTGGCCCCAGCGTGGCCCCAGCGGTGGCCTCGGAGTGTCCCCAACGGTGGGGCCGAGGTGGCCTCAGATGTGTCCCCAGCTCAGCCCCAGGGATGTCCCCAGCGCGGCAACGACTTGTCCCCAGCGCTGGCCACCGGCACGTCCCCGGCGATGTCCCCAGCGATGTCCCCAATGATGTCCCCAGTGATGTCCCCGGTGATGTCCCCAGCGATGTCCCCAATGATGTCCCCAGCGCTGGCCACCGGCACGTCCCTGGCGATGTCCCCAGCGATGTCCCCAATGATGTCCCCAGTGATGTCCCCGGTGATGTCCCCAGCGATGCCCCAATGATGTCCCCAGCGCTGGCCACCGGCACGTCCCCGGTGATGTCCCCAGCGATGTCCCCAATGATGTCCCCAGCGCTGGCCACCGGCACGTCCCCGGTGATGTCCCCAGCGATGTCCCCAATGATGTCCCCAGTGATGTCCCCCTGCTGAGGGCCCTCCTGTGTCCTCACCACGTCCTCCATGGCTTGGGGACATCCAGCCAGGCGCCCTTGGGGACATCAGGGACAGTCCTGCGCCCTTCAACAGGGGTGGCTTGGGGACATTCCCCCCCCCCGGTGTCCTCTGGATGGGTTGGGGTTGTCCCCACCCCCGGTGGCCCCGTGTCCCCACCCCCCAGTGACGGGTCGGGGGCTCAGAGTGTCCCCAAGGGTTTATTGGAGGGACAGGGGACGGTGTCACCAACCCCTGGGTCATGAAGGGGACGTCCCCAACGTCCCCAGGTGGGACAGGGGACATCCTGGTGTCCTCAAGTGGGACAGGGGACATCGGGGTGTCCCCAAGACGAGGTGGCCCCTCCCAGTGTCCCCAGATGGGCCAGGGGACATCGGGGTGTCCCCAGACGAGGTGGCCCCTCCCAGTGTCCCCAGATGGGACAGGTGACATCGGGGTGTCCCCAAGATGAGGTGGCCCCTCCCAGTGTCCCCAGATGGGCCAGGGGACATCGGGGTGTCCTCAAGATGAGGTGGCCCCTCCCGGTGTCCCCTGATGGGACAGGGGACATCGGGGTGTCCTCGAGACGAGGTGGCCCCTCCCAATGTCCCCTGACGGGCCAGGGGACATCGGGGTGTCCCCAAGATGAGCTGGCCCCTCCCGGTGTTCCCCGACGGGCCAGGGGACATCGGGGTGTCCCCAAGATGAGAAGGACCTCCCGGTGTCCCCAGATGGGCCAGGGGACATCGGGGTGTCCCCTCCCGGTGTCCCCGTCCCTACTCGTCCCCCGGCAGCGCCTCCAACGCCGAGGCCAACCTCTGCGTCCCCTCCTTGTCCCCCAGGACCGTCCCCAAGGCCACCACGGCGTCCCCCAGGACGCGGGCGCTGGCGGAAAACCCCCCCCCGGCCGCCAGGTCCCGGGTGACAGCGGTGACAAGGGCCCTCAGGTGACCCGTCACCTCCTCCAGCAGCTCCAGGGCGGCGTTGGCCGCGGCGATGGCCTCGGTGGCCGCGGCGGTGGCCTCGGTGGCCGCGGCGGCGGCGGCGGCGGCGCGGGCCAGGCGGCGGTAGCGGCGGGCTTGGTGGCGCTGGTGGCCGGCGGCGGTGGCCAGGTGACGTTGGGCTGTCCCCCCCCCCCACAGGGCCACCTGGCAGAGGAGGGTGACGGTGGCCAAGCAGGGGACGAGGTGGCCCTCCTGGGTCACGCCCAGCGCCTCCCGCACCACGTCCAGGGCCACTGCGGGGACAGCGGGGGACAGCCGTGTCACCCAGGGGCCGCGTCCCCTCCCAGCGTCCCCAGTTCCCCGCCCCAGTGTCCCCAGTTCCCCGCCCAGTGTCCCCAGTCCTGTCGCAGTGTCCCCATCCCTCCCCAGTGTCCCCAGTCCCCCTCCCGGTTTCTCTGTCCTTTCCCAGTGTCCCCAGTCCCATCCCAGTGTCCCCAGTCCCATCGCTGCCTCCCCAGTCCCATCCCAATGTCCCCAGTCTCGGCCCAGTGTCCCTGTCCCCTCCCTGTGTCCCCATCCCAGTGTCCCCATCCCACCCCAGTCTCCCCAGTCCCCCTCCCGGTTTCTCTGTCCTTTCCCATTGTCCCCAGTCCCGTCCCAGTGTCCCCAGTTCCCCTCCCAGTGTCCCCAGTCCTGTCGCTGTGTCCCCATCCCACCCCAGTGTCCCCAGTCCCCCTCCCGGTTTCTCTGTCCTTTCCCAGTGTCCCCAGTCCCATCCCAGTGTCCCTGTCCCCTCCCAGTGTCACCAGTCCCATTGCTGTCTCCCCAGTCCCATCCCAATGTCCCCAGTCTCGGCCCAGTGTCCCCATCCCTCCCCAGTGTCCCCAGTCCCCCTCCCGGTTTTTCCAGCCTTTCCCATTGTCCCCAGTCCCGTCCAAGTGTCCCCAGTCTTGTCCCAGTGTCCCTGTCCCCTCCCTGTGTCCCCTGGCCCCTCCTGGTGTCCCCCATCCCAGTGTCCCCATCCCTCCCCAGTGTCCCCAGTCCCCCTCCCGGTTTCTCTGTCCTTTCCCAGTGTCCCCAGTCCCATCCCAGTGTCCCCAGTCCCATCGCTGCCTCCCCAGTCCCATCCCAATGTCCCCAGTCTCGGCCCAGTGTCCCTGTCCCCTCCCTGTGTCCCCATCCCAGTGTCCCCATCCCACCCCAGTGTCCCCAGTCCCCCTCCCGGTTTCTCTGTCCTTTCCCATTGTCCCCAGTCCCGTCCCAGTGTCCCCAGTTCCCCTCCCAGTGTCCCCAGTCCTGTCGCAGTGTCCCCCTCCCGGTTTCTCTGTCCTTTCCCAGTGTCCCCAGTCCCATCCCAGTGTCCCTGTCCCCTCCCAGTGTCACCAGTCCCATCGCTGTCTCCCCAGTCCCATCCCAATGTCCCCAGTCTCGGCCCAGTGTCCCCATCCCTCCCCAGTGTCCCCAGTCCCCCTCCCAGTTTCTCCACCCTTTCCCATTGTCCCCAGTCCCATCCCAGTGTCCTCAGTCTCATCCCAGTGTCCCTGTCCCCTCCCTGTGTCCCCCACCCCAGTGTCCCCAGTCCCCCACCCAGTGTCCCCAGTCCCACCCCAGTCTCCCCATTCCCATCCCTGTGTCCCTGTCCCCTCCCAGTGTCCCCAGTTCCCTCCCAGTGCCCCTGTCTCTTTCTGGTGTCCCCATCCCAGTGTCTCCATCCCTCCCCAGTGTCCCCAGTTCCCTCCCAGTGTGCCCAGTCCCCTCCCAGTGTTCCCCCATCCATACTGGTTGGGGCAGGAGAAGCTCTATACTGGTCTACGCTGGTCTGTAGAGCATTCTACTGGTCTTTACTGGTCCCTAATGGTCTACAGTGGCTCCTACTGGTCCTTACTGGTATACACTGGTTTGAACTGGTCTATAGAGCTCCTTACTGGCCCGTATAGCTCCAGACTGGTCTACAGTGGTCAGAGCAGGGGAAACCTTCTACTGGTCTGTAGAGTTTTCTACTGGTTCTTACTGGTCTATAGGGTCCTCTACTGGTGTAACCAATGCAAAGAGATCTGTATGGCTTCATACTGGTCTGAACTGGTCCATACTGGTCAGGGCAGAGGAAAGTCTCTATTCATGGGTACAGCTTCTTACTGGTCTGTATTGGTTCCTACTGGTCTGTAGGTTTCTCTACTGGTATCACTGATCCAAGCGGATATGTAGGGCTCCCTACTGGTCTGAACTGGTCCATTCTGGCCTATACTGGTCAGGGCAAGAGAAGGTCTTTACTGGTCTGTAGAGCTTCTTGCTGAACCATACTGGTCTCTACTGGTCTCTACTGCTACAGTGGTTCCTTGTGGTACCTACTGGTCTAAACTGGTCCCTACTGGTCTGTAGGACTCCCTGCTAGTCTGAACTGGTCCATTCTGGCCTATACTGGTTAGGGCAAGAGGTGGTCTCTACTGGTCTGTAGAGCTTGCTACTGGTCTGTACCGGTCTCTAGGGTTCCCTACTGGCATTACTGGTCCCCGCTGGTCTGTAGGGCTCCCTGTTGGTCTGAACTGGTCCATTCTGGCCTACACTGGTAAGGGCAAGACGAAGTCTCTACTGGTCTGTAGAGCTTGCTAGTGGTCTGTACTGGTCCCTAGGGTTCTCTACTGGCATTACTGGTCCCTGCTGGTCTGTAGGGCTCCCTGGTGGTCTGAACTGGTCCCTTCTGGCCTACACTGGTCAGGGCAAGACGAAGTCTCTACTGGTCTGTAGAGCTTCCTACTGGTCTCTACTGCTACAGTGGTTCCTTGTCGTCCCTACTGGTCTAAACTGGTCCCTACTGGTCTGTAGGGCTCCCTGCTGGTCTGAACTGGTCCATTCTGGCCTATACTGGTTAGGGCAAGAGAAAGTCTCTACTGGCCTGTAGAGCTTGCTACCGGTCTCTACTGCTACAGTGGTTCCTTGTGGTACCTACTGGTCTAAACTGGTCCCTACTGGTCTGTAGGACTCCCTGCTAGTCTGAACCGGTCCATTCTGGCCTATACTGGTTAGGGCAAGAGAAGGTCTCTACTGGTCTGTAGAGCTTGCTACTGGTCTGCACCGGTCCCTAGGGTTCTCTACTGGCATCACTGGTCCAAGTGGATCTGTAGGGCTCCCTGCTGGTCTGAACTGGTCCATTCTGGCCTATACTGGTTAGGGCAAGAGGAAGTCTCTACTGGCCTGTAGAGCTTGCTACTGGTCTGTACTGGTCCCTAGGGTTCTCTACTGGCATTACTGGTCCCTGCTGGTCTGTAGGGCTCCCTGTTGGTCTGAACTGGTCCCTTCTGGCCTACACTGGTAAGGGCAAGACGAAGTTTCTACTGGTCTGTAGAGCTTGCTACTGGTCTGTACTGGTCCCTAGGGTTCTCTACTGGCATTACTGGTCCCCGCTGGTCTGTAGGGCTCCCTGGTGGTCTGAACTGGTCCCTTCTGGTCTACACTGGTAAGGGCAAGACGAAGTCTCTACTGGTCTGTAGAGCTTGCTACTGGTTTGCACCGGTCCCTAGGGTTCTCTACTGGCATTACTGGTCCCTGCTGGTCTGTAGGGCTCCCTACTGGTCTGAACTGGTCCATTCTGGTCCGTACTCACGCAAGGGGGTACAGACCAGCATCAGCACCAGGGCGACGGTCCAGATCACCCACAGAGCCCAGCGCCGCCGGCGGCTGCAGCTCAACTCCCGCTCCAGCTCGGCGGCTCCGGCATCGGCGGCCGCCCCCAGCGCCCGGTAGAGACCTTCGGCGTCGATCCCCGGCGGCGCCGCCGGCGCCACCGCCGCCACCGCCGCCACCAGCGCCGCCTCCAGCTTCGCCTGCGCCGCCTCCGCCTCCGCCAGCGCCTCCTGCGCCTCCGCCCGCGCCACCGGCGACCCCAGCGCCTCCGCCAGCCCCACCAGTGCCTCCAGCGCCCGGCCCGAGGCCTCCGCCGCCGAGGCCACCGCCGGGGACAGCGGTGGAGGGGACATCGCACACCGGGGGGGGCTGGGGGGGTCCTGGATGAGGCTTCTCGAAGCTCCTCCTCGTCTCAAATTTGGCCAAGGCCGAAGGAGTCGTAGCCTCTGGGAACCACCTTAAAGAGGGGGAGGGAACCAACCAGTTGGGCCAGTTCTTGGCTGGAAAGCGGAGGAGAGGAGATCAACAACCCTGGGGACACCCAGGTCAGCGAGGGGGAGGTGTCCCGGAGCAGAGATACCCCCGTCCCCCAAGGGTGGGACGTCAGGCTGAGCCCCCGCAGCCCGTGGAGGTTCGTGGTGGAGCAGACGCCCCCCTGCAGCCCGGGGAAGACCCCTCCACGCCAGGGTAGGGGACAACTGAGGAAGACCCCTCCATGCCGGGGTAGGGGACAACCGAGGAAGACCCCTCCACGCCGGGGTAGGGGACAATTGAGGAAGACCCCTCCATGCCAGGGTAGGGGACAACCGAGGAAGATCCCTCCACGCCGGGGTAGGGGACAACCGAGGAAGACCCTTCCATGCCAGGGTAGGGGACAACCGAGGAAGACCCCTCCACGCCAGGGTAGGGGACAACCAAGGAAGACCACCCCACGTTGGGGTAGGGGACAACCAAGGAAGACCCCTCCACGCCAGGGTAGGGGACAATTGAGGAAGACCCCTCCATGCCGGAGTAGGGGACAACCGAGGAAGACCCCTCCACGCCAGGGTAGGGGACAACCGGGGAAGACCCCTCCATGCCGGGGTAGGGGACAACCAAGGAAGACCCCTCCACGCCAGGGTAGGGGACAACCAAGGAAGACCCCTCCACGCCAGGGTAGGGGACAATTGAGGAAGACCCCTCCATGCCAGGGTAGGGGACAACCGAGGAAGACCCCTCCATGCCAGGGTAGGGGACAACCAAGGAAGACCCTTCCATGCCAGGGTAGGGGACAACCGAGGAAGACCCCTCCATGCCAGGGTAGGGGACAACCAAGGAAGACCCCGCCATGCCGGGGTAGGGGACAACCGAGGAAGACCACCCCACGTTGGGGTAGGGGACAACCGAGGAAGCCCACGGAGGAGCAGCCCATCGCTGGGAGGACGGCCCCAGAGCAGCTCACGAAGAGCTGAGGCCCCACGGGAAGGACTCACCTCGGAGAACGTCATGGAAGGGGTGGGGGGTCTCCCACAGGAGATGGAGCAGGGGAAGGCTGTGAGGGGTCCAAGCCCTGAGGAGGAAGGAGAGGAAGAGGCAGCGTGGGACGAAGCGATCCCCCTCCCTTCCCCGTCCCGCTGCGGGGAGGAGGTCACCGAGCTGAGGGGTGGGGGTGGAGGAAAGGGTCTTTGAAGCCCTTTGGGCCCAAACCACCGCGGGGACCCAGATGTCGGGGGGGGGACACCCCTCCCCAAGCCCATAACGGAGAGAAGAGGGATCCAGATGAGTGGGGACAGGACCCTCTCCAGGGCCTTGGGTGTCCTGGGAGGGGACACACAACCCTGGAAGAGGGACTTGGGTGTCCAGGAGGGGACACACAACCCTAGAAGAGAGACTTGGGTGTCCAGGAGGGGACACACAACCCTGGAAGAGGGACTTGGGTGTCCAGGAGGGGACACACAACCCTAGAAGAGAGACTTGGGTGTCCAGGAGGGGACACACAACCCTAGAAGAGGGACCCAGGCATCCAGGAGGGGACACACAACCCTAGAAGAGGGACCTGGGTGTCCAGGAGGGGACACACAACCCTGGAAGAAGGACTTGGGTGTCCAGGAGGGGACACACAACCCTGGAAGAAGGACTTGGGTGTCCAGGAGGGACCCAGGCATCCAGGAGGGGACACACAACCCTAGAAGAGGGACCTGGGTGTCCAGGAGGGGACACACGACCCTAGAAGAGGGACTTGGGTGTCCGGGAGGGACCCAGGCGTCCGGGTGTGGCTGCCATTGCCGCCCCGAGGGACCCAGGCGCCGGAATCCCTCCACTTCCCCTTCCGCGGCCGCGCAGGATCCCAGCCACCCGGGTGTGGGTGTCCCCCCCTTCCTCCGCCACCTCCAGTTCCCCCTCCCACCCTCTGGGGTCCCCCCCTCGAGGGTCCCAGGTGGCCGGCTGTGGGTCCCCGCTCCCCGCACCTACCTCCTGGTGTCCCCTGCGGACGGTCCCTGGAGCTGGTGGCACCGACGTCACCGCCGCTCCCACACCCACGGGGCACCCAGGCATCTGGGGCAATGGGAGGGACCCGGGCGTCCGGGTCCTGCCACCCCTTGGATCCCCATGTACCCCCTCAGGACTCCATGTACCCCCCCAGGGCCCAGATTTACCCCCTCAGGGCCTCAATTTAACCCCCACAAAGCCAAAATTTACATCCCAGAGCCCAGATTTACCCCCTCAGAGCCTCAATTTACATCCCCGAGCCCAGATTTACCCCTTCAGGGCCCAGACTTACCCCCTCAGAGCCTCAATTTACATCCCAGAGCCCAGATTTACCCCTTCAGGGCCCAGACTTACCCCCTCAGAGCCTCAATTTACATCCCAGAGCCCAGATTTACCCCTTCAGGGGCCAGATTTACCCCCTCAGAGCCTCAATTTACATCCCAGAGCCCAGATTTACCCCATCAGAGCCTCAATTTACATCCTAGAGCCCAGATTTACCCCCTCAGGGCCCAGATTAATGTTCTAGAGCCCAGAGTTACCCCCTTAGGACTCCATGTGCCCCCCCAGGGCTCAGATTTACCCCCTCAGGGCCTCAATTTAACCCCCACAAAGCCAAAATTTACATCCCAGAGCCCAGATTTACCCCTGCAGGGCCTCAATTTAACCCCCACAAAGCCAAAATTTACATCCCAGAGCCCAGATTTACCCCTTCAGGGCCTCAATTTACCCCCTCAGAGCCTCAATTTACATCCCAGAGCCCAGATTTACCCCTTCAGGGGCCAGATTTATCCCCTCAGAGCCTCAATTTACAACCCAGAGCCCAGATTTACCCCTTCAGAGCCCAGATTTACCCCCTCAGAGCCTCAATTTACATCCCAGAGTCCAGATTTACCCCTTCAGAGCCCAGATTTACCCCCTCAGAGCCTCAATTTACATCCCAGAGCCCAGATTTACCCCTTCAGGGGCCAGATTTATCCCCTCAGAGCCTCAATTTACAACCCAGAGCCCAGATTTACCCCTTCAGGGCCCAGATTTATCCCTCAGAGCCTCAATTTACATCCCCAAGCCCAGATTTACCCCCTCAGGGCCCAGATTTATCCCCTCAGAGCCTCAATTTACATCCAAGAGCCCAGATTTACCCCTTCAGGGCCCAGATTAATGTTCTAGAGCCCAGAGTTACCCCCTTAGGACTCCACGTGCCCCCTCAGGACCCAAATTTACCCCCTCCAGACCCAGATTTACCCCCTCAGGACCCAGATTTATGCCTCCAGAGCTCTGATTTACCCCCTCAGGGCCCCAATTTAACCCCCACAGGGCCAAAATTTACATCCCAGAGCCCAGATTTACCCCCTCAGGGCCCAGATTAATGTTCCAGAGCCCAGATGTAACCCCTCAGGACCCAGATCTATCCCCTCAGGGCCCAGATTTACACCTCCAGGGCCTCAGTTTAACCCCCACAGAGCCAAAATTTCCATCCCAGAGCTCGGATTATACCTCCAGAGCTCTGATTTACCCCCTCAGGGCCCCAGTTTAACCCCCACAGGGCAAAAATTTACATCCCTGAGCCCAGATTTACCCCCTCAGGGCCCAGATTAACGTTCCAGAGCCCAGAGTTACCCCCTTAGGATTCCATGTGCCCACTCAGGGCCAGATTTACCCCCTCAGGACCCAAATTTACCCCCTCAGGACCCAGATTTACACCTCCAGGGCTCCTTCAGGGCTCAGATTTACCCCCTTGGAGTCCAGATTTACCCTTTAAGACTCCCTTTATTCCCTCAGGACCCAGTTTTACCCCCTCAGGACTTAGATTTACACCTCCTGAGCTCTGATTTACCCCCTCAGGACCCGTTTTACCCCTTCAGGGCCCAGATTTACCCCCTCAGGGCCCCATTTACCCCCTCAGGGCCCAGATTTACCCCTCAGGGCCCCATTTACCCCTTCAGGGCCCCATTTACACCCTCAGGGCCCAGATTTACCCCCTCAGGGCCCAGATTTACCCCCTCAGGGCCCAAATTTACCCCTCAGGGCTCCATTTACTCCTTCAGGGCCCACATTTACCCCCTCAGGGCCTCATTTACCCCCTTAGGGCCCAGATTTACCCCTCAGGGCCCAGATTTACCCCCTCAGGGCCCCATTTACCCCCTCAGGGCCTCATTTACCCCCTCAGGGCCCAGATTTACCCCTCAGGGCTCCATTTACCCCTTCAGGGCCCACATTTACCCCCTCAGGACGCCCTTTACCCCCCTCAGGCTCTGATTTACACCTCCAGTGCCCAGATTTACCCTCCCCGACCCCAGATTTACCCCCAAGCCCCACCCCTCGAGCTCTGATTGGCAGAGCCTCCGTGAGGAGGCGGGACGAGCCGCCGCGGTCTCCGCCCCGCCCGCCCACGCCCAGGCGCAGCCTTGCATTGGCCAGCGGGGAGGCGGGACCTCCGCGCTGCCGTCTTTCATTGGTTGCAGCTTTCCCGCCGCTGGGGTGAGGGGGTGGGTTCTTCTCTCTTCTCCGCGTTCTGATTGGCTGCGCCGCGCAGAGCGGGAGAGCGGCGGCGGCAGCGGCGGCGCGTTCCCGGCGTGCACTGCGCGGCTGTGAGGGGGGACGGGCTGTTGGGGGGTACTGGGAAGTACTGGGAGTTACTGGGAGCCCCTGGGAGCGGGGGGCACGACTGGGAGTCACTGGGAATATGAGGGGACGGTTACTGGGAGTCACTGGGTGTACTGGGAGCCGCTGGGGCCATGATGGGGGGAATGGAGAGCCACTGTGTTCTACTGGGAGTTACTGGGAGCCCCTGGGAGCGGGGGGCACGACTGGGAGTCACTGGGAATATGAGGGGACGGTTACTGGGAGTCACTGGGTGTACTGGGAGCCGCTGGGGCCATGATGGGGGGAATGGGGAGCCACTGTGGGCTACTGGGAGTTACTGGGAGCCCTTGGGAGCAGGGGGGAACACGACTGGGAGTCACTGGAAATATGAGGGGGTGGTTACTGAGAGACACTGGGTGTACTGGGAGCCACTGAGGCCATGATGGGGTGAAAGGGGAGCCACTCTGGGC
Source organism: Leptosomus discolor (assembly GCF_034619465.1). Lineage (NCBI taxonomy): Eukaryota > Metazoa > Chordata > Aves > Leptosomiformes > Leptosomidae > Leptosomus > Leptosomus discolor. The sequence goes on from NW_028237773.1 coordinate 194,727, forward strand.
TACTGGGAGCCACTGGGAGTCGGAGGGGTCACTTGGCATATGAGGGGGCAGTTACTGGGAGTCACTGGGGTATTGGGAGCCCCTGGGACGGACCATGGTGGGGGGAATGGGGAGCCATTGTGGGCTACTGGGAATTACTGGGAGCCACTGGGAATGTGTTTATGGGAATCGGAAGTCACTGGGAATATGAGGAGGCAGTTACTGGGAGTCACTGGAGTACTGTGAGCGGCTGGGACCATGGTGGGGGGAATGGGGAGCCACTGGGAATTACTGGGAGCCACGGGGAATGTGTTTAGGGGAGCTGGGAGTCACTGGGAATATGAGGGGGCAGGTACTGAGAGTCACTGGAGTGCTGTGAGCCCCTGGGACCATGGTGGGGGGAATGGGGAGCCACTGGGAATGTGTTTAGGGGAACTGGGAGTCACTGGGAAAATGAGGGGACAGTTACTGGGAGTCACTGGAGTACTGTCAGCCCCTGGGACCATGGTGGGGGGAATGGGGAAGTACTGGGAGCCACTGGGAGTGGCACTAGGAGTCACTGGGGCTGAGGTGGGCAGTAAATTGGGAGCCACTGGGGGTTAGTGGGAGTGGGGGGGTGGGCAGCACTGGGAGTCACTGGTTCCATGGCAGGTTGCACTGGGAGTTACTGTGGTATTACTGGAACCAGGTTGGAACTGGGAGTCGCTGGTGGTTACTGGGAGTCATTGAAGGTGGGAGGGTTACTGGGAATGTGCGTAGAGGTGAACAGGCCTTTACTGGGAGATACTGGGACTGGGCATTAGGGGGTACTGGGAGGCCCATGAGAGGGTTACTGGGATTTACTGGGACTTGTCCCCCCCCCAAGGTGCCACCAATGGCCGAGCGTCACCCGGAGCCACCGGGCACTGGTCCCCCCCGGCCGCCCGGGTCCCCCCCAGCCACTGGGGCCCCCCCAGTCCCCCCAGTTCTGCGCGGCCTCGTCCCCCCGTCACACTTCATGCTCCGCCCCCCCGGCCCCAGCACCAGGTAAGGGCTCCCAGTAACCTCCCAGTTACGCCCTGCAGTGTTCCTTGTCATCCTCCCAGTAACCCCCCAGTTGTTCCCCCGCCTAGTCCCTGATTGCTCTTAACTGTGCTTTCCTATTCCCAGTAGCTGCCCAGTAACCTCCCAATAACCCCCACACCGTTCTGGTCAACGCTTCCAGTAACCCCCAGTGCTCCCTGTCATCTGCCAGTTTCCCCCTCCAGTGTTCCCAGTAACCCCTTAATGTTCCAAATAACCTCCCAGTACCTGTCGGTGCTGCCAGTAGCCAGCCCAGTAACCTCCCAGTATTCCCAGTAACCCCCCAGTACCCCGCAGTGCTGCCAGCAGCCAGCCCAGTAACCCCCCAGTGTTCCCAGTAACCCCCCACTAACCCTTCCAATACCCCTCAGTGCTGCCAGTAACCAGCCCAGTAACCCCCCACTAACCCTCCCAGTGCTCCCAGTAGCCTTCCCAGTAACCCCCAGAGCCTGGACACCTAGGTCCCCTTTGGCAGGCCCTTGGAGGCGGAGCTTGATGCTGAGAAGAGGCGGGGCCAGACCCTGGAGGCGGAGCTTGATGCTGAGAAGAGGCGTGGCCGGTCCCTGGAGGCGGAGCTTGGTGCTGAGAAGAGGCGGGGCCAGTCCCTGGAGGCGGAGCTTGAGGCTGAGAGGAGGCGGGGCCAGTCCCTGGAGGCAGAGCTTGGTGCTGAGAAGAGGCGGGGCCAGTCCCTGGAGGCGGAGCTTGAGGCTGAGAGGAGGCGGGGCCAGTCCCTGGAGGCGGAGCTTGGGGCTGAGAAGAGGCGGGGCCAGTCCCTGGAGACGGAGCTTGAGGCTGAGAGGAGGCGGGGCCAGTCCCTGGAGGTGGAGCTTGGGGCTGAAAGGAGGCGGGGCCAGTCCCTGGAGGCGGAGCTTGAGGCTGAGAGGAGGCGGGGCCAGTCCCTGGAGGCGGAGCTTGAGGCTGAGAAGAGGCGTGGTCAAGCCCAGGGGGCGGAGCCTGATGGGGGGCAGCCCCTGGAGGAGGTGAGCCCAGGGCCCCTGGAGGCCGTGGCCCCTCCCCTTGGGGACATGGTGGCCCTGTCCCCAGGGTGTCCCCATGGTGGGGGGGGGACGTGGTGGCCCTGTCCCCAGGGTGTCCCCACGGGGGGGGGACACATGGTGGCCCTGTCCCCAGGGTGTCCCCATGGTGTGGGGGGGACATGGTGACCCTGTCCCCAGGGTGTCCCCATGGTGGGGGGGGGACATGGTGACCCTGTCCCCAGGGTGTCCCCATGGGGGGGGAGGACATGATGGCCCTGTCCCCAGGGTGTCCCCACCGTGGGGGGGTGACATGGTGGCCCTGTCCCCAGGGTGTCCCCATGGTGGGGGGTGACATGGTGACCCTGTCCCCAGGGTGTCCCCACGGTGGGGGGGGACATGGTGACCCTGTCCCCAGGGTGTCCCCATGGTGGGGGGGGGACATGGTGGCCCTGTCCCCAGGGTGTCCCCACGGTGGGGGGGTGTGACATGGTGACCCTGTCCCCAGGGTGCCCCCAAGGTGTCCCCGTAGTGGGGGGGGACATGGTGGCCCTGTCCCCAGGGTGTCCCCAGGATGTCCCCTGTCCCCCTGGTGTCCTCGTGTCTCTTTGGTGTCCCCTGTCCCCGGGTTGTCACCTTGTCCTCGTGCTGTCCCCCCAGCCCCTCTCCTGGGGATGTCCCCCCGGCGTCCCACTGTCCCCACGGCGTCCCACTGTCCCCGTGGTGTCCCCAAACTGTCCCTCCTCCCCCCCCTCCCCCAGTGCCAGGCCCAGGTGCTGCTCCAGGCCCGGCTCAGCGCCCTGGGCCACATCCTGACCCTGCAGGAGCGTGAGCTGGGCCGCGAGGTGGGGCTGGGGGGGGGCTTTTGGGGGGCTGGGGGGGGTCATAGGGTGCCTGGGGGGGGCTTTTGGGGGGCTAGGGGGGGTCATAGGGTGCCTTGGGGGGGTTTTGGGGGGCTGGGGGGGGTCATAGGGTGCCTGGGGGGGGTTTTGGGGGGCTGGGGGGAGTCATAGGGTGCCCTGGGGGGGGCTTTTGGGGGGCCAGGGGGGTCATAGGGTGCCTGGGGGGGGCTTTTGGGGGGCTGGGGGGAGTCATAGGGTGCCTGGGGGGGGTTTTGGGGGGCTGGGGGGGGTCATAGGGTGCCCTGGGGGGGCTGGGGGGGTCATAGGGTGCCCTGGGGGGGGGCTTTTGGGGGGCTGGGGGGGGGTCATAGGGTGCCTGGGGGGGGCTTTTGGGGGGCTGGGGGGGGTCATAGGGTGCCTTGGGGGGGTTTTGGGGGGCTGGGGGGGTCATAGGGTGCCTTGGGGGGGCTTTTGGGGGGCTGGGGGGGTCATAGGGTGCCTTGGGGGGGTTTTGGGGGGTTGGTGGGGGTCATAGGGTGCCCGGGGGGGGCTTGGGGGGGCTGGGGGGGGGTCATAGGGTGCCCTGGGGTGGCTTTTGGGGGGCTGGGGGGAGTCATAGGGTGCCTTGGGGGGGTTTTGGGGGGCTGGGGGGGGTCATAGGGTGCCTTGGGGGGGCTTTTGGGGGGCTGGGGGGAGTCATAGGGTGCCCTGGGGCGGCTTTTGGGGGGCTGGGTGGGGTCATAGGGTGCCCTGGGGTGGCTTTTGGGGGGCTGGGGGGGTCATAGGGTGCCTTGGGGGGGCTTTTGGGGGGCTGGGGGGGGTCATAGGGTGCCTTGGGGTGGCTTTTGGGGTGTTGGGGGGAGTCATAGGGTGCCCTGGGGGGGCTTTTGGCGGGCTGGGGGGAGTCATAGGGTGCCCTGGGGGGGCTTTTGGGGGGCTGGGGGGGTCATAGGGTGCCTTGGGGGGGTTTTGGGGGGCTGGGGGCGGGTCATAGGATGCCTGGGGGGGCGTTTGGGGGGCTGGGGGGGTCATAGGGTGCCTTGGGGAGGTTTTGGGGGGCTGGGGGGGTCATAGGGTGCCTTGGGGGGGTTTTGGGGGGCTGGGGGGGGTCATAGGGTGCCTTGGGGGTCTTTTGGGGGGCTGGGGGGGTCATAGGGTGCTCTGGGGGGCTTTTGGGGAGCTGGGGGGGGCATAGGGTGCCTTGGGGGGGCTTTTGGGGGGCGGGGGGGGTCATAGGGTGCCCTGGGGGTCTTTTGGGGGGCTGAGGGGGGTCATAGGGTGCCTTGGAGGGTTTTGGGGGGCTGGGGGGAGTCATAGGGTGCCTTGGGGGGGTTTTGGGGGGCTGGGGGGGTCATAGGGTGCCTTGGGGGGGCTTTTGGGGGGCTGGGGGGGGTCATAGGGTGCCTTGGGGGGGGTTTGGGGGGCGGGGGGGGTCATAGGGTGCCTTGGAGGGTTTTGGGGGGCTGGGGGGAGTCATAGGGTGCCTTGGGGGGGTTTTGGGGGGCTGGGGGGGTCATAGGGTGCCTTGGGGGGGCTTTTGGGGGGCGGGGGGGGTCATAGGGTGCCCTGGGGGTCTTTTGGGGGGCTGAGGGGGGTCATAGGGTGCCTTGGAGGGTTTTGGGGGGCTGGGGGGAGTCATAGGGTGCCTTGGGGGGGTTTTGGGGGGCTGGGGGGGTCATAGGGTGCCTTGGGGGGGCTTTTGGGGGGCTGGGGGGGGTCATAGGGTGCCTTGGGGGGGGTTTGGGGGGCCATAGGGTGCCCTGGGGGGGCTTTGGGGGGCTGGGGGGAGTCATAGGGTGCCCTGGGGGGGCTTTGGGGGGCTGGGGGGGGTCATAGGGTGCCTTGGGGTGGCTTTTGGGGTGTTGGGGGGAGTCATAGGGTGCCCTGGGGGGGCTTTTGGGGGGCTGGGGGGAGTCATAGGGTGCCCTGGGGGGGCTTTTGGGGGGCTGGGTGGGGTCATAGGGTGCCCTGGGGTGGCTTTTGGGGGGCTGGGGGGGTCATAGGGTGCCTTGGGGGGGCTTTTGGGGGGCTGGGGGGGGTCATAGGGTGCCTTGGGGTGGCTTTTGGGGTGTTGGGGGGAGTCATAGGGTGCCCTGGGGGGGCTTTTGGGGGGCTGGGGGGAGTCATAGGGTGCCCTGGGGGGGCTTTTGGGGGGCTGGGTGGGGTCATAGGGTGCCCTGGGGGGGCTTTTGGGGGGCTGGGGGGGTCATAGGGTGCCTTGGGGGGGTTTTGGGGGGCTGGGGGCGGGTCATAGGATGCCTGGGGGGGCGTTTGGGGGGCTGGGGGGGTCATAGGGTGCCTTGGGGAGGTTTTGGGGGGCTGGGGGGGTCATAGGGTGCCTTGGGGGGGTTTTGGGGGGCTGGGGGGGGTCATAGGGTGCCTTGGGGGTCTTTTGGAGGGCTGGGGGGGTCATAGGGTGCCTTGGGGGGGCTTTTGGGGGCTGGGGGGAGTCATAGGGTGCCCTGGGGGGGCTTTTGGGGGGCTGGGGGGGCTCATAGGGTGCCTTGGGGGGGTGTTGAGGGGCTGGGGGGGCTCATAGGATGCCTGGGGGGGTTTTGGGGGGCTGGGGGGGTCATAGGGTGCCTTGGGGGGGTTTTAGGGGGCTGGGGGGGGTCATAGGGTGCCTTGGGGGGGCTTTTGGGTGGCTGGGGGGGTCATAGGGTGCCTTGGGGGGGTTTTGGGGGGCTGGGGGGGTCATAGGGTGCCTTGGGGGGGCTTTTGGGGGCTGGGGGGAGTCATAGGGTGCCCTGGGGGCGCTTTTGGGGGGCTGGGGGGGCTCATAGGGTGCCTTGGGGGGGTGTTGAGGGGCTGGGGGGGGTCATAGGGTGCCCTGGGGGGGCTTTGGGGGGCTGGGGGGAGTCATAGGGTGCCCTGGGGGGGCTTTTGGGGGGCTGGGGGGAGTCATAGGATGCCCTGGGGGGGCTTTGGGGGGCTGGGTGGGGTCATAGGGTGCCTTGGGGTGGCTTTTGGGGTGTTGGGGGGAGTCATAGGGTGCCCTGGGGGGGCTTTTGGGGGGCTGGGGGGAGTCATAGGGTGCCCTGGGGGGGCTTTTGGGGGGCTGGGTGGGGTCATAGGGTGCCCTGGGGTGGCTTTTGGGGGGCTGGGGGGAGTCATAGGGTGCCTTGGGGGGCTTTTGGGGGGCTGGGGGAGTCATAGGGTGCCTTGGGGGGGTTTTGGGGGGCTGGGGGGGGGTCATAGGATGCCTGGGGGGGCGTTTGGGGGGCTGGGGGGGTCATAGGGTGCCTTGGGGAGGTCTTGGGGGGCTGGGGGGGGTCATAGGGTGCCCTGGGGGGGCTTTTGGGGGGCTGGGGGGAGTCATAGAGTGCCCTGGGGCGGCTTTTGGGGGGCTGGGTGGGGTCATAGGGTGCCCTGGGGTGGCTTTTGGGGGGCTGGGGGGGTCATAGGGTGCCTGGGGGGGGCTTTTGGGGGCTGGGGGGAGTCATAGGGTGCCCTGGGGGGGCTTTTGGGGGGCTGGGGGGGCTCATAGGGTGCCTTGGGGGGGTTTTGGGGGGCTGGGGGGGGTCATAGGGTGCCTTGGGGGGGCTTTTGGGGGGCTGGGGAGGGTCATAAGGTGCCCTGGGGGGGCTTTTGGGGGGCTGAGGGGGGTCATAGGGTGCCCGGGGGGGGCTTTTGGGGGGCTGGGGGGGTCATAGGGTGCCTTGGGGGGGTTTTGGGGGGCTGGGGGGGTCATAGGGTGCCTTGGAGGGGCTTTTGGGGGGCTGGGGGGAGTCATAGGGTGCCTTGGGGGGGTTTTGGGGGGCTCGGGGGGTCATAGGGTGCCTTGGGGGGGCTTTTGGGGGGCTGGGGGGGTCATAGGGTGCCTTGGGGGGGTTTTGGGGGGCTGGGGGGGTCATAGGGTGCCTTGGGGGGGCTTTTGGGGGCTGGGGGCAGTCATAGGGTGCCCTGGGGGGGCTTTTGGGGGGCTGGGGGGGGTCATAGGGTGCCTTGGGGGGGTGTTGAGGGGCTGGGGGGGGTCATAGGGTGCCCTGGGGGGGTTTTGGGGGGCTGGGGGGGTCATAGGGTGCCTTGGGGGGGTTTTGGGGGGCTGGGGGGGGTCATAGGGTGCCCTGGGGTGGCTTTTGGGGGGCTGGGGGGGTCATAGGGTGCCTTGGGGGGGCTTTTGGGGGGCTGGGTGGGGTCGTAGGGTGCCCTGGGGGGGCTTTTGGGGGGCTGGGTGGGGTCGTAGGGTGCCCTGGGGTGGCTTTTGGGGGGCTGGGGGGAGTCATAGGGTGCCTTGGGGGGGTTTTGGGGGGCTGGGGGGGCTCATAGGGTGCCCTGGGGGGGCTTTTGGGGTGCTGGGGGGGTCATAGGGTGCCCTGGGGGGGCTTTTGGGGGGCTGGGCGGGTCATAGGGTGCTCTGGGGGGCTTTTGGGGAGCTGGGGGGGGCATGGGGTGCCTTGGGGGGGCTTTTGGGGGGCGGGGGGGGGTCATAGGGTGCCCTGGGGGGGCTTTTGGGGGGCTGGGGTGGGTCATAGGATGCCTTGGGGGGGCTTTTGGGGGGCTGGGGGGGTCATAGGGTGCCCTGGGGGGGCTTTTGGGGTGCTGGGGGGAGTCATAGGGTGCCTTGGGGGGGCAGGGGGGCATAGGGTGTTTCTGGGGGGGGACTTTTGGGGGGCGGGGGTTGCATAGGCTGCTCCTGGGAGGGGGGCTTTGGGGTGCTGGGGGGTCATAGGGTGCCCTTGGGGTGCTTTTGGGGTGTTGGGGGACCACAGGGTACCCCTGGGGGTCTTTTGGGGTGTTGGGGAGGGGGCTGGGGTCGTGTGAGGTGCCCCTCTGGGGTGCCAGGGTGGGTGCTGGGTGGCATTTGGGGGTTCTGGGGTGATGGGGGGGGGGGGCTGCGACACTTTGGGACCCCTCTGGGGTGCCATAGGGTGCCCTGTGGGAGCTTTTGGGGTGCTGCGGGTGCCTTGGAGTGCCATGGGGGGTTCTTGGGGTGCAAAGGGGCAACCCAGGGTGCTGGGGGGGGGGGGGTGCCCCTGGGGTGCCATAGGGTGCCGCTGGAGAGAGTTTTGGGGTCCTGGGGGAGCCATGAGGTGCACTGGGGGGGGGGGATCCTGGGGGGCTGGTCATGGGCTGGGGTGCTTTGGGGTGGGGAGGAGTTGGGGGGGTCCCCCCAGGGTGCCATAGGGTGGCACAAAGGAGGCTTTTGGGGGGCTGGGGGAGCCCTGAGGTGCAACATGGGGGGAGGGGGGGTGTCTTGGGTGCCCCTGGGATGGGGCTTGGGTGGTTTTGGGGGGTCCCTGGGTGCTTGGGGCTGATCAGGAGGTCTGCGGGGGGGGGTCTGGGTGCCCAGGAGGACCCACCCCCCCCCCTCTCGCCCCCCCCCCCCCCAGTTGCCCCCCAGTGGGGTGCCCGTGGCGATGGCCCCCCCCCGGCTGCAGGCGCTGCTGGGGCGCTGGCGGGAGAAGGTCTTCGCCCTCCTGGTGCAGCTGCGGGCGCAGGAGGAGGCGCAGCGGGTGCTGCGGGCGCAGGTGGGTGCCTGGAAACCGGGGACCCTCCTGGGGGGGGGGGCCTGGGTCCCATCTGGGGGGGTTGGGGGGCACCCAGACTTCTGGGTCCCTTCCAAGGGGCACCTGGGTCCCATCTGGGGGGGTTGGGGGGCACCCAGACTTCTGGGTCCCTTCCAAGGGGCACCTGGGTCCCATCTTTGGGGGGTTGGGGTGCACCCAGACTTCTGGGTCCTTTCCAAGGGGCACCTGGGCCCCATCTGGGGGGGTTGGGGGGCACCCAGACTTCTGGGTCCCTTCCAAGGGGCACCTGGGTCCCATCTGGGGGGGTTGGGGGGCACCCAGACTCCTGGGTCCCTTCCAAGGGGCACCTGGGCCCCATCTGGGGGGGGTTGGGGGGCACCCAGACTTCTGGGTCCTTTCCAAGGGGCACCTGGGTCCCATCTGGGGGGGTTGGGGGGCACCCAGACTTCTGGGTCCTTTCCAAGGGGCACCTGGGTCCCATCTGGGGGGGTTGGGGGGCACCCAGACTTCTGGGTCCCTTCCAAGGGGCACCTGGGTCCCATCTGGGGGGGTTGGGGGGCACCCAGACTCCTGGGTCCCTTCCAAGGGGCACCTGGGCCCCATCTGGGGGGGGTTGGGGGGCACCCAGACTTCTGGGTCCTTTCCAAGGGGCACCTGGGTCCCATCTGGGGGGGTTGGGGGGCACCCAGACTTCTGGGTCCCTTCCAAGGGGCACCTGGGTCCCATCTGGGGGGGTTGGGGGGCACCCAGACTTCTGGGTCCCTTCCAAGGGGCACCTGGGTCCCATCTGGGGGGGTTGGGGGGCACCCAGACTTCTGGGTCCCTTCCAAGGGGCGCCTGGGTCCCATCTTTGGGGGGTTGGGGGGCACCCAGACTTCTGGGTCCTTTCCAAGGGGCACCTGGGTCCCATCTGGGGGGGTTGGGGGGCACCCAGACTCCTGGGTCCCTTCCAAGGGGCACCTGGGTCCCATCTTTGGGGGGTTGGGGGGCACCCAGACTTCTGGGTCCCTTCCAAGGGGCAGTTGGGTCCCATCTGGGGGGGTTGGGGGGCACCCAGACTTCTGGGTCCTTTCCAAGGGGCACCTGGGTCCCATCTGGGGGGGGCTGGGGGGCACCCAGACTCCTGGGTCCTTTCCAAGGGGCAGTTGGGTCCCATCTGGGGGGGGCTGGGGGGCACCCAGACTCCTGGGTCCTTTCCAAGGGGCACCTGGGTCCCATCTTTGGGGGGTTGGGGGGCATCCAGACTCCTGGGTCCCTTCCAAGGGGCACCTGGGTCCCATTTGGGGGGGGTTGGGGGGCACCCAGACTTCTGGGTCCTTTCCAAGGGGCGCCTGGGTCCCCATTTGGGGGGGGTTGGGGGGGCACCCAGACTTCTGGGTCCCTTCCAAGGGGCACCTGGGTCCCATCTGGGGGTGGTTGGGGGGCACCCAGACTCCTGGGTCCCTTCCAAGGGACACCTGGGCCCCATCTGGGGGGGGTTGGGGGGCACCCAGACTTCTGGGTCCCTTCCAAGGGGCACCTGGGTCCCATCTGGGGGGGGTTGGGGGGCACCCAGACTTCTGGGTCCTTTCCAAGGGCACCTGGGTCCCATCTGGGGGGGTTGGGGGGCACCCAAACTCCTGGGTCCCTTCCAAGGGACACCTGGGTCCCATTTGGGGGGGTTGGGGGGCACCCAGACTTCTGGGTCCCTTCCAAGGGGCACCTGGGTCCCATCTGGGGGGGTTGGGGGGCACCCAGACTTCTGGGTCCTTTCCAAGGGGCACCTGGGTCCCATCTGGGGGGGTTGGGGGGCACCCAGACTTCTGGGTCCTTTCCAAGGGGCACCTGGGTCCCATCTGGGGGGGGCTGGGGGGCACCCAGACTCCTGGGTCCTTTCCAAGGGGCAGTTGGGTCCCATCTGGGGGGGGCTGGGGGGCACCCAGACTCCTGGGTCCTTTCCAAGGGGCACCTGGGTCCCATCTTTGGGGGGTTGGGGGGCATCCAGACTCCTGGGTCCCTTCCAAGGGGCACCTGGGTCCCATTTGGGGGGGGTTGGGGGGCACCCAGACTTCTGGGTCCTTTCCAAGGGGCGCCTGGGTCCCATTTGGGGGGGGTTGGGGGGCACCCAGACTTCTGGGTCCCTTCCAAGGGGCACCTGGGTCCCATCTGGGGGTGGTTGGGGGGCACCCAGACTCCTGGGTCCCTTCCAAGGGACACCTGGGCCCCATCTGGGGGGGGTTGGGGGGCACCCAGACTTCTGGGTCCCTTCCAAGGGGCACCTGGGTCCCATCTGGGGGGGGTTGGGGGGCACCCAGACTTCTGGGTCCTTTCCAAGGGCACCTGGGTCCCATCTGGGGGGGTTGGGGGGCACCCAAACTCCTGGGTCCCTTCCAAGGGACACCTGGGTCCCATCTGGAGGGGTTTGGGGGGCACCCAAACTCCTGGGTCCCTTCCAAGGGACACCTGGGTCCCATTTGGGGGGGTTGGGGGGGCACCCAGACTTCTGGGTCCCTTCCAAGGGGCACCTGGGTCCCATCTGGGGGGGTTGGGGGGCACCCAGACTTCTGGGTCCTTTCCAAGGGGCACCTGGGTCCCATCTGGGGGGGGCTGGGGGGCACCCAGACTCCTGGGTCCTTTCCAAGGGGCAGTTGGGTCCCATCTGGGGGGGGCTGGGGGGCACCCAGACTCCTGGGTCCCTTCCAAGGGGCAGTTGGGTCCCATCTGGGGGGGTTGGGGGGCACCCAGACTCCTGGGTCCTTTCCAAGGGGCACCTGGGTCCCATCTTTGGGGGGTTGGGGGGCATCCAGACTCCTGGGTCCCTTCCAAGGGGCACCTGGGTCCCATTTGGGGGGTGGTTGGGGGGCACCCAGACTTCTGGGTCCCTTCCAAGGGGCGCCTGGGTCCCATCTGGGGGGGGTTGGGGGGCACCCAAACTCCTGGTTCCCTTCCAAGGGGCACCTGGGTCCCATCTGGGGGGGCTTGGGGGGCACCAGGACGCCTGTGTCCCACCTGGGGGTTTAGGGGGTGCCCAGATGTCTGAGTCCCTCCTGGGGGTGACACCTGGGTCCCACCTAGAGGGGTTGGGGGGTGCCCAAATGCTTGGGTCCCCCCTGGGCCACTGGTTGGACCCCCGGGTTCCTCAGGTGGGGGAGCTGGAGGCGGCGGTGGCAGCGGGGACCCGGCGGGTGACACGGCTGGAGCTGAGCCTGCGCGAGAGGGCGGCCAGCGCCGAGCTGCGGCGTCGGGACACCGAGGTCAGCGGGGACACGAGGGGACACGTGTGGGACACGTGGGGACCCGCTGGGGCCGCGGAGGGGCACGGGTGGGTCATTTGGGGACGTGAAGGGGCACCGTGGGGACACGTGTGGGACGTAAGGAGAGGTGCTGGGGGCACACGTGGGGTAAAGGGGGACGTGGTGGGGACATGTGGGGACCCGTTGGGGACATGGGGACCTGCTGAGGGCCTGGGGGGGGGGACACACCTGTGGGACATACGGGTGTGTGCTGGGGACAGCGAGACCTGCTGGGGACATGGCGGGGGGCGGGGGGACACCTGCTGGGGACACGCCTGGGAAATGGAGGGACACAAAGAGCCGTACTGGGGACATACTGGGGACCAGGGCCACACTGGTGACAGGGGGACACCAAGACATGTCCAGGCCACGATGGGGATTGTGTTGGGGACACACTGGGGGACTTGGGGACATGGGACCCGCTGCGGCAATCGGAAGGGGACACTTGAGCAGGGGTTGGGGACACAACTGGGGACATGGGTGATCGGTGTCCCAGGACCTGGCTAGGGAGGTGACCCCAGTGGGGACATACTGGGGACGTGGGAGGTCTTGGGGACAGATTGGGGACGTGGTGGCACTTGTCCCAGCGCCTGGCGCAGGAGGTGACGCAGCAGCGGGGACGCGCAGAGGCAGCTGAGGAGGCACTGGGGGGACTGGCCCAGGCAGCTGCCAGGTACTGGGAGGGGACTGGGAGGAACTGGAGGGACGGGGGATACTGGGAGGGACTGGGGGATAATGGTGCGGCACTGGAGGAGCATTAAGGGAGGGGGCGACTGGGGGGAACTGGGCACCGAGAGGGATGGGGAGGACTGGGAGGATGCTGGGGGGGCACTGGCAGGGACTGGAGTGACACTTTGAGGGTCTGGGGAGGACTGGGATAGGGGCCGGGGGAGTACTGGGAGGTACTGGGAACACTGGGAGAGAAGGAACTGAGGAGTATCTGGGGGACCTTGGGAGGGGACCGGGATGAGGACGCTGGGAGGTCACCAGTGTCCCCGTCCCCACATGTCACTGCTGGTCCCGTCCCCGTGTCGTGTCCCCCGTCCCCGTGTCGTGTCCCCCGTCCCCGTGTCGTGTCCCCTGTCCCCGTGTCCTGTCCCCCTGCCACCCCCGTCACCCAGGCTGGCCGGGGTGGTGACAGCGCGCGAGGCCGAGGTGACAGCAGCCACCAGGACCATGGTCACCCTCAGCGCCCGCCTGCGCCGGGCGGGACAGCGGCTCCGCGTCCTCCAGGGTACGGGGACACGGGGGGGGGGGGGATGGGACACGGGGACAGGGAGGGGGTGGGGACACGGGGACATGAAGACAGGGAGGGGGACATGGAGGGGGGGATGGGGACACAGGGATAAAGACAGGGAGGGGGACGTGGGGACACAGGGACACAAGGATGGGGACAAGGGGAGGGAGGTGCAGGGACGGGGCACAGAGGAGGGGAGGGGGACATGGGGACAGGAAAGGGGACTTGGGGACACAGGGAGGGAGGGGGACACGGGGACGTAAAGACAGGGAGGGGGACATGGAGGGGGGGATGGAGACACAGGGATAAAGACAGGGAGGGGGACGTGGGGACACAGGGACACAAGGATGGGGACAAGGGGAGGGAGGTGCAGGGACAGGGGGCACAGAGGCGAGGAGAGGAGGGGGACATGGGGACAGGAAAGGGGACATGGGGACACAGGGAGGGGGACATGGGGACACAGGGACACAAGGATGGGGACAAAGGGTGGGAGATGCAGGGACAGGGGGCACAGAGGCGAGGAGGGGAGGGGGACATGGGGACAGGAAAGGGGACATGGGGACACAAAGATGGGGAGGGGGACACGGGGACGTAAAGACAGGGAGGGGGACATGGGGACACAGGGACACAAGGATGGGGACAAGGGGAGGGAGGTGCAGGGACAGGGGGCACAGAGGCGGGGAGGGGAGGGGGACATGGGGACAGGAAAGGGGACATGAGGGACATGGGGACACAGGGACATAAAGACAGGGAGGGGGACACGGGGAGGGAGATGCGGGGACAGGGGGCACAGAGGCGGGGAGGGGGACATGGGGACAGGGAGGGGGGGACACGGGGATGGGGACAAGACAGGCATGAGGACGGGAAGAGGGTGGCCCCGATGCCACCGTCACCCCTCCCCTGCGGCGGGTGGCCCTGGGCTCACCCTGTCCCCAGGGCTGGCGACCCTGGTGTCACCCTGTCCCCTGTCCCCAGGGCTGGTGGCCCCAGCGGTGGCCTGGGACAGGCTGCGGTGGCAGCAGGACCCGGAGAGGGAAAAGTGAGTGATGGGGGAGGGGCGCGGATCGGCTTGGGGGGGGTTGAGGGTGGCATGGGGACCCAAAGAGTGGCGTGGGGACACTGAGGCGGGGGGGACACTTTGGGACCCCAGGGGTGGCAGGAGAGCCCATCGCCACTCTTGGGGACCCCCCGGGGTGACATGGTGGCACTGTCCCCACCCCGCTGGCCCTGACCCACGTGTGGGGCCAGGGGTGACACGGTGACGCTGTCCCCAGCCCGGTGGCCGAGGTGACAGGCGGCGCCCATCTGCTGGCGGGGACGGTGGCCAAGGTCCAGCATAGCGGTGAGTGGGGACACGTTGGGGACACTTTGGGGACAGCCTTGGCGGGGAGGACCCCGGGTAGGGGACATGGCTGGTGGGACACAAAGGGACACCAGCCAGGTGCCAGGGGACACCCCGGTGCTACCCCGTGCCCCTGCGGGCGAGCGGTGGCTGCCGTGTCCCCGCCACAGCCCATCCCTGTCCCCACAGCGGTGGCTTTGGGAGTGGCCGAGGAGGTGACACACGGCTGGGTGACAAAGGACAAGGTGAGGTGGTTTGGGGACAAGGGGGGGGGGGGGGGGGACACGGGACACAGAGAGGGGACGTAGCGGGGCTGGAAACGTGGGGAGGTGGCACGGGGGAGGAGTGACAAGGAGGGGACACTGGGCTGGGGTGGGAGGGGGCTGGCATTTGGGAACAAGAGTGGCCGCTGTCCCTGTGTCACCCTTTGTGTCCCCCCCCCCCAGGCCACCCCGCATGAGGACAGGACAGGGCACCCCCCCAGCAGAGGTAGGTCCGGCCCGTGTGGCACCTGCGGGTGTCCCCATGTCCCCCCTGGTGTCCCCATGTCCCTGTCATCCCCCCCCCCCCCCCCAGTGTCCTGTGATACTCCTGGGTGTCCCACAATGTCCCCTCAGCGTTCTCCATGTCCCCAATGTCCCCCCAATGTTCCCAGTGTCCCCCAATGTCCCTCCATGTCCTCAGTGTCCCAAATATCCTTCCATGTTCCCCCAGTGTTTCCCCAGTGTCCCTCCTTGTCCCCAGTGTCCCCCCCACATCCCCCCATGTCCCCAGTGTCCCCCCATGTCCCCTGCAATGTTCCCAATATCCCTCCATATCCTCAGTGTCCCCCATGTCCCTCCATGTCCTCAGTGTCCCAGTGTCCTTTCATATCCCCAGTGTCCCCCAGTGTCCCCCCAATGTTCTCCGAATGTCCTGTGTCCCTCCATGTCCCCAGTGTTCCCTGCAATGTTTCCCCCAATGTCCCTTCATACCCCCAGTGTCCCCCTCAGTGTCCCTCCATGTCCCCCCAGTGTCCCACTCATGTCCCCTGCAATGTCCCCTGCAATGTCCCTCCATGTCCTCAGTGTCCCCAAGTGTCCCCCCATGTCCCCAGTGTCCCCTGCAATGTTCCCTAGTGTCCCCCCATGTCCCCCCAGTGTCCCTCCATGTCCCCAGTGTCCCCCCAGTGTCCCTCCATGTCCCCCCAGTGTCCCTCCATGTCCCCCCAGTGTCCCTCCATGTCCCCAGTGTCCCACTCATGTCCCCTGCAATGTCCCTCCGTGTCCTCAGTGTCCCCCAACGTACCCCCACGTCCCTCCATGTCCCCAGTCTCCCCTGCAGTGTTCCCCCGGTGTCCCCCCAATGTCCCCAGTGTCCCCCCGCAATGTCCCTCCGTGTCCCCAGTGTCCCCCCATGTCCCCTCAGCAGCGCTGGGCTCCCTCGTGATGCAGCTGCAGGCCCTGGGCGCCGCCATCCTCGGGGACGACGGGGACAACGGTGACCCCCTCTGACCCCCCTGCGGATCCAGGCATCCGGGTGAGTCACCCCCCAACCAGTGAGGAGAAGACCAGTTTGGCCCAGTCCAGCACTGGGGTGACCCACGTGTCACCCCGTGTCACCTCCCAGATGTCCCTCAGCTCCCGCTCAACGTTACGGCCGATGCAGCCGCGTGTCCTGGGGGAGGGGGGCGGGGGGACGCGGGGGGACGCCAGCTGACGTCATCACCTGGGCGACTCGCTGACGTCATCACCTGGGCGACTCGCTGACGTCATCACCTGGGCGACTCGCTGACGTCATCACCTGGGCGACTCGGTTTTGCTCATCGATGCCCAAATGAGCGAATTAACGAGCTCCAAACGCCCCGGAGCGGGTGACGAAGCGAATTTGGGCCCCCGTGGAGCCCTCGTTCGCTCGTTAAGTTTTCCTAACGAGCTCCTGAAGCTTAATTGGCGGAGCTGCCCAAGGGCCCGTGACGCGTTGGTGATGTCAGAAGCGGGAGTCTCTCCCGGCTGCATCCCGATGAGGCGACGGCTCCGGTGTGAGCCGGGAGGAGTTTGTGCGCGAGGAAGGAAAATCCCGACGCTGAGCGACGTCAACGGGGAGAAGAGCGGGAGGGAGGAGGGATGGGGACATCTCGAGGCGGGGGTTGTCCTGGCTCGAGAGCTGCTGGTCGGATCCCGGTGAAATTTGGTGGGAATTTGGTGACCGATGAGTTTGTTAGAGAAGGGAAGAGGAGAAGATGCCGGGTGGGCGGTTGTCTTGGGTACGACGGATGAGTCGGACGAGGAACACGATGGATGAGTCGGACGAGGAGCATCATGAGGACGAGGAACGTGATGAGGACGAGGACCATGAGGATGAGGATCATGATGAGGATGAGGACCATCGTGATGAGGATGAGGACCATCGTGATGAGGATGAGGACCATCGTGATGAGGATGAGGAACTTCATGATGAGGATGAGGACCATCGTGATGAGGATGAGGACCATCGTGATGAGGATGAGGACCATCGTGATGAGGATGAGGAACTTCATGATGAAGATGAGGAACTTCATGATGAAGATGAGGAACTTCATGATGAGGAACAGGAGGAACATCGTGAGGAGGAACATCGTGAGGAGGAACATCGTGAGGAGGAACAGGAGGAACATCGTGAGGAGGAACATCGTGAGGAGGAACATCGTGAGGAGGAACAGGACGAGGAAGAACATCGTGAGGAGGAACATCGTGAGGAGGAACATCGTGAGGAAGAACATCGTGAGGAGGAACAGGACGAGGAAGAACATCGTGAGGAGGAACATCGTGAGGAGGAACATCGTGAGGAGGAACATCGTGAGGAGGAACATCGTGAGGAGGAACATCGTGAGGAGGAACATCGTGAGGAGGAACATCGTGAGGAGGAACATCGTGAGGAGGATGAGGAGGAACACGAGGAAGTGACGCGTGAGCCATTAAATACACAAACCAGGTCGCTCAAGCCGAAACTTCAGCCCCCGCTGATTGCCGGAGGTGCCGAAGGGCAGGGAGAGGAGAAGGTTGGAAGCGACCGGAGGTCCACCTCACCCTGGTGGTGCCGTGGCTGGCGGCGGGCTCTCTGGGACCGAGCGGGGCCACCGCGAGGATTCCCCTCGCGGCGGCCCCGTGGCGGAACACGACGGGGAAAGGGAGGCGACGCGGTTGGAGATGGTGGGGAGCGTGGTTGGCCGAGGGGGGTTGTCGTCAACGAGCCGCCTTCTCCCGGTGGGGTGTCCCCTCGTTGGCTTCTCCTGTGGGACCTGCGGCGGGGGCTGGGGGGGGAGGGGTGCTGTAGGATTTAGGAGATGGGGGCGGAGGGCGGTAGGCCGGAGGGTCGGCGCTCAACCCAAACTGGGAATCGGTGGGAAACTGGGGTCAGGGCTCGCTCCGGTGGGAGCGCTTGTGGCCACCTTGAGGGGGAAGGTCGTGGGTGACCGTTGTCCCGGTTGATGGGGCAGCCCAGACATGGTCCTCGACAACGTTCCTGGTCCTCCACGACGTTGCGGGTCCTCCACGACGTTGCGGGTCCTCCACGACGTTGCGGGTCCTCCACGACGTTGCGGGTCCTCCACGACGTTGCGGGTCCTCCACGACGTTGCGGGTCCTCCACGACGTTGCCGGTCCTCCACGACGTTCCTGGTCCTCCACGACGTTCCTGGTCCTCCACGACGTTCCTGGTCCTCCACGACGTTGCGGGTCCTCCACGACGTTGCGGGTCCTCCACGACGTTGCCGGTCCTCCACGACGGTGCCGGTCCTCCACGACGTTCCTGGTCCTCCACGACGGTGCCAGTCCTCCACGACGTTCCTGGTCCTCCACGACGGTGCCAGTCCTCCACGACGGTGCCGGTCCTCCACGACGTTGCCGGTCCTCCACAACGGTGCCGGTCCTCCACAACATTCCTGCACCTCCATGACATTCCTGCTCCTCCACGACGTCCCTCACCCTCACGACCTTCCTCTGCCAGGCCACCCGCAGAAGTCCAAGTCTGTTGCCTCGACCGCGCAACCAGCTCGTTCATGATGAACCTTCTGGTGTTCGTCGTCCCGTTCCTGGGTTAATAAAAAAGCTGGAAGAAGGTTCTCGAGTCTCCAACCCTCCAGCGTGACCAGTCAACCCTAACGGCAAGTTGGTGACAACATCTAGACGGTCTTTTGAGGAGGTGGGCGTCCAGCAGAAGCTGTGGAAGAAGCTCTGGAGGTGCTTGCAGCAGTGAATCGAGGTGGAGGAAGGAAAGAAAGAAGGACCCAGCCGGGAAGGAACGTTCTGGGGAGTCGCATGGAGAGGTGGGAGGAGAATGGCTCCTGCTGAGGTCCTGCAAGGAACCCAGAGAGTTGCCCAGCCCTGAGAAGAAAGGAGTTGCGTGGTGGGACGGGGCCTTGAGGGTTTTGGAGGACACATGGTCCAGGATTTCCTAGGATAACACGGCCGCTCCGTAACGGACTCGAGGAAGAGACAACCTGGGCGTGGGCTCCACCACGCGAAGAGGCCCTGGAGCTTCTCGAGGCCGCTGTGGACCTCTGTCAGATACCGGGGTCCTTCCACCCTGTGCAGCCCCTCTCGCCGCAGGTGGGAGAGGTGGAATAGTGGTGGGTGGGACCGTGTCACCAAGGACCTCCAAGGCTCCGCCTCACGGCCCAGTTCCTCAGCCTTTGGAGAAGTTCTAGCGGCTCACGAGGGGTTGGGAGCAACCAAACCCTCGACTCCGGGGAGAAGCTGAACGTTCCGCGTGCCAACGTCCCTTCTCGGACGTCTTCTGGGTGGTGAACCACCCCCTTCAGGTGCAGCCCCGAGGAGGTGGGACACGACACCCACCACACGTGGCTTGGCCAAGGCGGATAAAGTTGTGGAGCGCGTAGCCACGGCCACTGGAGACGCGGAGCCTCCCGGTTCTCCTGCCCAGGGTGCTCCTGGACTCAATCCCCGCCACCCAAGCGGTTGCTGCCGAGGGGAGGTGGGTGAACCGGCGGCTGCTGGCTCCGGAGCTGGTGGACTTGGGGGAGTGGAGCGAGAAGAAGGTTCGGCTCAACCAGGAGAGCTCGAGGACGCGGTCTGGGGTGGAGCGCGCGGGGACGGAGTGCACGGGGACGTGGGGACGGAGCGCGCGGGGGACGGAGCGCGCGGGGATGGACCAGGTAGGGACGGAGCACGCGGGGGACAGAGCGCGTGGGGATGGACCAGGTAGGGACGGAGCGCGCGGGGGACGGAGTGCGTGGGGACAGAGCGCGCGGGGATGTGGGGACGGAGCACGTAGGGGACGGAGCACGTAGGGATGGAGCGTGCGGGGATGGACCAGGTAGGGACGGAGCGCGTAGGGGATGGAGCGCCTAGGGGATGGAGCGCCTAGGGGACGGAGCGCGCGGGGATGTGGGGACGGAGCACGTAGGGGACGGAGCACGTAGGCATGGAGCGCACGGGGATGGACCAGGTAGGGACGGAGCGCGTAGGGGATGGAGCGCCTAGGGGACGGAGCACGCGGGGGACGGAGCGCGCGGGGACGTGGGGACGGAGTGCGCGGGGACGGAGCACGTAGGGGACGGAGCACGTAGGGGTGGAGCGCGCGGGGGACAGAGCGCGCGGGGATGGACCAGGTAGGGACGGAGCGCGCGGGGGACGGAGCACGTGGGGATGGACCAGGTAGGGATGGAGAGCGCGGGGGACGGAGCACGTGGGGGACGGAGCGCGCGGGGACGTGGGGACAGAGCGCGTGGGGACGGAGCGCACGGGGGACGGAGCGCGCGGGGACATGGGGACGGAGCACGTAAGGGACGGAGCGCGCGGGGGACAGAGCGCGCGGGGATGGGCCAGGTGGGGACGGAGCACGTAGGGGACGGAGCACGTAAGGGACGGAGCACGTAGGGGACGGAGCACGTAAGGGACGGAGCACATGGGGACGGAGCACGTAGGGGACGGAGCACGTAGGGGACGGAGCACGTAGGGGACGGAGCGCGCGGGGACGAACCAGGTGGGGACGGAGCGCGTGGGGGACGGACCACGTAGGGAAGGACCACGTAGGGAAGGACCACGTAGGGAAGGACCACGTAGGGATGGAGCACGTGGGGACGGAGCACGTGGGGATGGACCACATAGGGACGGACCACGTAGGGATGGGCCGGTGCTACGCCACGGCGAGGAACCGGGACAAAACGCACCCGGCGGGTGGAGACCGGAGATGGATGGAGAAGATGTTGGGAAGCAGGAGGCCGCGTCGCCATCTCCCGTGTCCTCCTGCTCGAGGGCGTGGAGCCGCACCCCGGAGAGATACGGCCGCTATTTGGGCGACCACCGGTAGAAACGTGGCCGGATTTTCTTCTCCGTTGGGGGTCGGATGGTCGGATGGCTCCATGAGTGGTGGAGGGGGACAGGGACCTGTGTCATCGTGCAGCAAGGCCGTGTTGGCCAAGCTCTGAGTGACCAGTCCCACCAGTGACCGGTCCCACCTCCAGGAGAACGAGTGAGGAACCACTCGGAGAAGGAAGAGGCGCCTTTTTTTGGAGGGGGGAGGGAATGTGGGAAATGGCGGGAGGTGACATGGGTGACCCAATGGTCTTCTTCTTCCTCCCTCCCCAGGAACCCTTGGATGAGGAAGCGGGAAGGTGTCGTTGAACCTTCATCCGACGGGAAGGATCCACCTCGAAAGCGGGGCGCGGGGCGGCGGGAGCCCCCGGTGAGGTGTTCCCCACCGGAGAAGCTGTGGAGAACATCTCAAGAACCTTCGCGCCACGGCCAATCCCAGCCCTTCCCTGAGGAAACGGGGCGTTTCCTTGGGGAATCTTGATGGGAAATGGAGGAAACCCAGTTGTCCCAGTTGGTGGCCTCCACCGTCAACGTGGACACCGAGACCCAACGTACCCAGAACCCCCTGGTGGGGCGGCGGGAAGCAACGTGTCCGCCCACCCGCGCGCCCCCCCCCCACCGTTGGTGTGGGTGGTGGTAGGGTGTGTCCAGGAGTGGGGACCAGTTTGGTACTGGTGGGACCCACGCGTCCCCTCGTAGGTGACAGTGTTGTCCCAGTTTGGCACTGGTGGGAGCCCACGTCTGTAGTGTCACCCAGTGGACGACAGTGCCACCCCCGTGTCACCATAGAGGTGACAGTGCCATCCCAGTTTGGCACTGGTGGGAGCCCCACATCACCCTAGAAGTGACAGTGCCGTCCCAGTTTGGCACTGGTGGGACACCCGCATCACCTTATAGGTGGCAGTGTCGTCCCAGTTTGGCACTGGTGCAACGCCCATGTCACCTCATAGGTGATAGTGCCATCCCAGTTTGGCACTGGTGGACAGTGCCATCCCAGTCTGGCACTGGTGGGACCCCCATGTCACCTCATACGTGACAGCATCATCCCAGTTTGGACCAGTCCAGGACTGGTAGGACCCCATGTCACCCCGTGTTACCTCCCAGGTGGCAGTGCCATCCCAGTTTGGACCAGTCTGGCGCTGGTGGGACCCCCATGTCACCCTGTGTCACCTCCCGTGTGGCAGCACCCTCCCAGTTTGGCCCAGTCACTTACTGGTTCTCCTCATTCCTGTGACTCAACACTTGATTTTATTTCTTTTTACAGCTTTGCCCCTTTTTCACATCGTTTCAGCCCATTAAAGCTCGTGGGGTGACGTCACCGGTGGCACCGTGTCCTGTCGGGGGTGGCACTTGGGGACACGGGTGTCCCTGCAGTATTGGGGTGGGGGGGGTCCCCAGGAGGAACAGGGGAATCCTGGGGGGACACTGGGGTCCCCCATGGGGACAGGGGTGTCCCCAGGAGGGGTGGGAGGGGACATTCGGCCCCCCCATGGGGACAGGGGTGTCCCCAGGAGGGACAGGGGTGTCCCCTGGGAAGACACTGGGGGCGCCCGGGGGTGGCTGCGGGCGGGCACAGGGACCCGGGGGCGTCCGCGCCCGTTGCTATGGCGACCCGGCCGTGCAGTCCCCACGGCAACGACCGTCCCGCCCCCCGGCGCGCCGCCATTGGCCACTGCGCTCCCGCTCTGCGTGTGCTGATTGGCCGGTGCGGAAGCGGAAGTGAGATGCGGCGTGAACCGGAAGTTGAAGTGGGATTGCCCTTAACTGGGCGGTGGTTCCAGCCCAGTGCAGGGCCTGAACTGGGAGCTGGCCGCAGACTGGGAGAGGTTGCTGAGCTGGGACAGAGCCGCATAGCCAAACCAGTACGGGGCTTCAGCTGGGCTTGGACTGGAATCTGAGCCCTGAACTGGGTCAGAGTGAACTGGGATTAGAGCTTGAAACTGGTCCAGGAGCTGAACTGGGCCCAGAGCCGTGAACTGGGACCAGAGCCTTAAACTGGGCCAGGAGGTGAACTGGGCCCAGAGCCGTGAACTGGGACCAGAGCCTTAAACTGGGCCAGGAGCTGAACTGGGCCAGGAGCTGAACTGGGCCCAGAACCGTGAACTGGACCAGAGCCTTAAACTGGGCCAGGAGCTGAACTGGACCAGAGCCTTAAACTGGGCCAGGAGCTGAACTGGGCCCAGAGCCCTGAACTGGACCAGAGCCTTAAACTGGGCCAGGAGCTGAACTGGACCAGAGCCTTAAACTGGGCCAGGAGCTGAACTGGGCCCAGAGCCCTGAACTGGACCAGAGCCTTAAACTGGGCCAGGAGCTGAACTGGACCAGAGCCTTAAACTGGGCCAGGAGCTGAACTGAGCCCAGAGCCCTGAACTGGGCCAGAGCCTTAAACTGGGCCAGGAGGTGAACTGGGCCCAGAGCCCTGAACTGGACCAGAGCCTTAAACTGGGCCAGGAGTTGAATTGAGCCCAGAGCCCTGAACTGGGCCAGAGCTTTAAACTGGGCCAGGAGCTCTGAACTGGGTCAGGGCCTTAAACTGGGCCAGGAGCTGAACTGGACCCAGAGCTCTGAACTGGGCCAGAGCCTTAAACTGGTCCAAGAGCTGAACTGGGCCCAGAGCCCTGAACTGCAACCAAAGCCTTAAACTGGGCCAGGAGCTGAACTGGGCCCAGAGCCCTGAACTGGACCAGAGCCTCAAACTGGGCCAGGAGCTGAACTGGGCCCAGATTCATGAACTGGGCCAGGAGCTGAACTGGGCCCAGAGCCCTGAACTGGGCCAGGAGCTGAACTGGGCCCAGATTCATGAACTGGGCCCAGATTCATGAACTGGGCCAGGAGCTGAACTGGGCCCAGAGCCCTGAACTGCGACCAGAGCCTTAAACTGGGCCAGGAGCTGAACTGGGCCCAGAGCCCTAAACTGGGCCAGGAGCGGAACTGAGCCCAGAGCTGTGAACTGGACCAGAGCCTCAAACTGGGCCAGGAGCTGAACTGGGCCCAGAGCCCTGAACTGGGCCAGAGCTTTAAACTGGGCCCGGAGCTGAACTGGGCCCAGAGCCCTGAACTGGACCAGAGCCTCAAACTGGGCCAGGAGCTGAACTGGGCCCAGAGCCCTGAACTGGACCAGAGCCTCAAACTGGGCCAGGAGCTGAACTGGACCCAGAGCCCTGAACTGGACCAGAGCCTTAAACTGGGCCAGGAGCTGAACTGAGCCCAGAGCCCTAAACTGGGCCAGAGCTTTAAACTGGGCCCGGAGCTGTGAACTGGGTCAGGGCCTTAAACTGGGCCAGGAGCTGAACTGGGCCCAGAGCCGTGAACTGCGACCCGAGCCTTAACCTGGGCCCAACCTCCCCCCCCTCCCCCCCCCTCTCCCCTTTCCCCCCAACCCCCCCCCCCCCCCGCCCCTTCCTTCCTCCTCACTCGCAGGCCCAGCACCCTCCCCCCCACCTCGCCCCCTGACAGAGCGGCCGGTGCTTGGCCAAGCCGCTGCGGAGGCGGAAGCGGCGCCCGCAGCGCTCGCAGGCCCGCCCGGCCCCGTCGTGGGTCTTCATGTGCTCCGTCAGGTGGTGCTTGAGCTTGAAGCGCTTGTGGCAGGCGGCGCAGGCGAAGGGCCGCAGGCTGAAGGTCAGCATGATGTGCCGGTCCCGCTTGGGCTTGACGGCGAAGCGCTTGCCGCACAGGCACCCGAAGCGTTTGCCGTCGGGAGCCGCCCCCAGCTTCACCGGGGCGTGGAGGGCTTGGCCTCGCCCTAGGATCTCGTTCCCGTGAAGATCCACCGGTTTCCAAGATGGCTGCGGGAAGATGGCGGCGCCGGCGGGCGGCGGCGCCGCCGGGAGGACGTAGCTCACCTCGGCCGGCGCGAAGCCGCCCGCCAGCTCCGCCGAAGGGAGGAGGCCCTCGGCGGCGGCGGCGGCGGCGGCGCCGCCTTCTTGCTTGATGTAGAAGATTTGGGGGGGGTCGCGAGCGGCACCCGGCGCCCCGTCTTCCTCCTCCTCCTCCTCCAGCACGATCTGGAGGGCGTCGGGAGGGCGGTGGTGGTGGCGGCGGTGGTGGAGGCCGCCGCCGTCTTCCTCCTCGTCTTCCTCCTCCTCGTCCTCCTCCACGCAGATCTTGAGGACCTCCTCGCCGGCGTCCTTGAGGAGGGTGGTGAGGGACGGCGGCGGCGCCGGCGGCGGCGCCACGTCGGCGGCCAGGCGGATCTTGAGGACCTCGTCGCCCCCTTCCTTGGCGAAGGGCGGCGGCGCCGCGGCGGCGCCACCGTGGGTGGGCCACGAGGAGGACGAGGAAGAGCCGTCGCCGCCGCGGGGGAGCCACGAGGAGGAGGTTGAAGAGCCGTCGCCGCCGCGGGGGGGACACGACGTCCCCTCGCCGCCGTGGGTGGCACACGAAGGCCCGTCTCCACCGCGGGTGGCCCAGGAGGACGACGACGACGACGACGACGACGACGACGAAGCCCCATCCCCACCCCGAGCGGCCCACGCCGACGAAGCCTCCCCGCCGCGGCCGCTCGCCGCCGCCGCCGCCCCCTCGCCGCCTCGCCCGGCCCACCGGCACGTCCCGCCCTCCAGTTCCCTCAGGATCTCCGAGCACTGGTCCACCACGTGCCACATCTGGAGCCCGCTGGCCACCAAGAGGTGCCCGGGCAAGGCCTCCAACAGCAACGTCAAGCGCCCCGAGTAGATGAGGTGCAGGAGCCCCTCGAAGGCGTCGGGGTCGATGGCGGGGGGCAGGAGGAGGCGCCCCCCGTCTTGGAGGAGCAGCTTGTCGTGGAAGAAGGGGGAGGCGGCGGCCAGGACGCTCTTGTGGGCGGGGAAGACGCGGCCCCCGACGTGGACGGCCACGTCGCAGAACTTGCCCTCCAGCCGCAGGCGGTTGAGGGAGTCGAGCAGCGCCGCCGCGTGCTGGGGGAAGGAGATCTGCACCCGGCCCCCCTCCGCCGCCATCCCGCCCGCGACGAGCCTGCGGGGACAGGGCTGTCACACGGGGCAGGGGGTCACCTCTAGCCCCAGAGGCTGTCTTGTTGCCCCGCGAGCTCTTCCACAGCCCCACCGGGTGGTCTGTTGCCCGACGGGCCGCCCTGTTGCCCAATGAAGGTTCTACTGACCCGTGGGGGGCTTTGGGACCCCCTTGGGTGCCCTGTTGCCCCCTTGGATGCCCTGTTGCCCCCTTGGGTGCCCCGTTGACCCAGGAACTCTTCTACTGCCCCAGGGGGTGCCCTGTGTCCCCCTTGGGTGTCTTGTTGCCCCACAGGCCGCCCTGTTGCCCAATGAAGGTTCTACTGACCCATGGGGGGCTTTGGGACCCCCTTGAGTGTCTGGTTGCCCCACAGGGTGTCCTGTTGCCCAATGAAGGTTCTACTGATCCATGGGGGGCTTTGGGACCCCCTTGGGTATCTGGTTGCCCCCTTGGGCGCCCTGTTGCCCCCTTGGGTGCCCCGTTGACCCAGGAACTCTTCTACTGCCCCGGGGGGTGCCCTGTGTCCCCCTTGGGTGTCTTGTTGCCCCACAGGGTGTCCTGTTGCCCAATGAAGGTTCTACTGACCCGTGGGGGGCTTTGGGACCCCCTTGAGTGTCTGGTTGCCCCACAGGGTGTCCTGTTGCCCAATGAAGGTTCTACTGATCCATGGGGGGCTTTGGGACCCCCTTGGGTATCTGGTTGCCCCCTTGGGCGCCCTGTTGCCCCCTTGGGTGCCCCGTTGACCCAGGAACTCTTCTACTGCCCCGGGGGGTGCCCTGTGTCCCCCTTGGGTGTCTTGTTGCCCCACAGGCCGCCCTGTTGCCCAATGAAGGTTCTACTGACCCGTGGGGGGCTTTGGGAGCCCCTTGGGTGCCCTGTTGCCCCACAGGCCGCCCTGTTGCCCAATGAAGGTTCTACTGACCCATGGGGGGCTTTGGGAGCCCCTTGGGTGCCCTGTTGCCCCCTTGGGTGCCCTGTTGCCCCAAGAACTCTTCTACTCCCCCAGGGGGTGCCCTGTTGCCCTACTGGGTGCCCCGTTTCCCCACAGGGTGTCTTGTTGCCCCATAAGATGATTGTTGCCCAATGAAGGTTCTACTGACCCGTGGGGGGCTTTGGGACCCCCTTGGGCACCTTGTTGCCCCACAGGCTGCCCTGTTGCCCCATGAAGGTTCTACTGACCCACGGGGTGCTTTGGGACCCCCTTGGGTGCCCTGTTGCCCCACCTTGGGTGCCCAGTAGCCCCCTGAGGTGCCCCGTGGGGGTGTCCTGTTGCCCCTTGAACATTCTGCTGACCCACGGCGTGCCCCGTTGCCCCCTTGGGCACCCTCTTGCCCCATGAACTGTTCTCCAGCCCCGGGGGGTGCCCAGTCGCCCCCTTAGGTGCCCCATCGCCCCTTGGGGTGCCCTCTTGCCCCACAGGGTGTCTTGTTGCCCCATGGGGTGCCCCCTTGCCCCCGGAACTGTTCTACTGCCGCGGGGGGTGCCCAGTTGCCCCCTTGGGTGCCCTGTAGCCCCCTCAGGTGCCCCGTCGCCCCCTATCCCCCCCCCTCGGGTGCCCTGTTGCCCCACGGGCTCCTCTCCTGCCCCATGGGGTGCCCCATAGCCCCAGAGGGGACCCCTATACCCCCGGGGGGGACCCCTGTAGCCCCGGCGGGGACCCCCTATAGCCCCGGGGGCCTCCTCTCTGCCCCACCCCCCCGCCCCCGCCCCCCTCCCGGTTCGACCCATGGCCGCCCCCCCCGCAGGACCCCCCTGCACCCCCCCCCGGGCCCCCCCTTCCCCACCCCCACCCCCCCCCCCGGGCCCGTCACGTGACCGCGGGCCCCGCACTCACCCCCGGCCGTTATCGGCGCCTCCGAGCGGTGACGTCGCCGCGAAAGCCACGCCCCCCCCCCCCCGGGCATAGCGGTGACGTCCCCGGGAAAGCCCCGCCCCCTCGAGTAGCGCCTCTTGGCGCGCCCCCTCCCAAGCCCCGCCCGCTGAAGCCCCGCCCCCATCTCCCAGACATGGAAGCCCCGCCCGTTTTCCAGCTCCGCCCACCCCCGGGCTGATAGGAGGGGCCCCCTCCCGTTTGCCCCCGAATCCCGGGAAGCCCCGCCCCCTCCTAAACCCCACCCCCCCCAGCCCTTCCTTTGTTAGTACCGGCCTGACCCCGGAAAGCCCCGCCCCTCCTAAGCCCCGCCCCTCCCCACGGCGAGAAGCTCCGCCCCCTCTCAAATCTTTGCCTGTGCTAACCCCTGCCCCACCCCGCGAAGCCCCGCCCCCTCGTGCCGCCCCACC
This sequence comes from Leptosomus discolor, assembly GCF_034619465.1. Taxonomy (NCBI): domain Eukaryota; kingdom Metazoa; phylum Chordata; class Aves; order Leptosomiformes; family Leptosomidae; genus Leptosomus; species Leptosomus discolor. The sequence continues at coordinate 222,432 of NW_028237773.1, forward strand.
CCCCCTTCCCCCCGCCCCCCAACCCATCTCAACCCCGCCCCCTTTCAGGCCGCGCCACCATTGGCCAATCCCAACCACACCCTCCCCATCCCAGCCACACCCCGGCAAAGCCCCGCCCCCTCCTAAGCCCCGCCCCTCCTCCCAGCCTTGCCTGTGCTAACCCCTGCCCTACCCCGGCAAACCCCGCCCCCTCCCAAGCCCCGCCCCTCCCCAGCCTTGCTGAGGCTACCCCTAATCTGCCAAGCCCCGCCCCCTCCTAAGCCCCGCCCTTCCCCAGCCTTGCCTGTGCTAACCTCTGCCCTACCCAGCCCCGCCCCCTCCTAAGCCCCACCCCCTCCCCCTCCCCTCTTTCAACCCCCGCCCCCTCCCAGGCCACGCCTCCATTGGCCACCCCCTCTTTTACCTACCACCCCCGCCCCGCCCTCCCCGCCCCGGCCCCGCCCTCCCTGCCCACCCCACCCCGCCCTGGCCCCGCCCTCGCTCCGCCCACCCCGCCCTCCCCGCCCTGGCCCCGCCCTCCCCGCCCCCGCTCCGCCCACCCCGCCCTCACCCCTCCCCGGCCCCGCCCCGGCCCCGCCCTCCCCTCCCCGGCCCCGCCCCCGCTCCGCCCACTCCGCCCCGCCCTCCCCGCCCTGGCCCCACCCTCCCCACCTCGGCCCCACCCGCCCCGCCCCGCCCGCCCCGCCCCGGTTCCCCCCTCCCCGCTATGGCCCCGCCCCACCCCGCCCTCCCCACCTCGGCCCCGCCCCGGCCCCGCCCTCCCCGGCCCCGCCCCCGGCCCCGCCCTCGCCACCTCGGCTCCGCCCTCCCCCGCCCCCGTCCCCGCCCTCCCCCGCCCCGGTTCCGCCCCTCCCCCGCCCCGGTTCCGCCCCTCCCCCGCCCCGGTTCCACCCCGTCCCCGCCGCCCCCCCTCCCCCCCCCCCCAGTGGGCGTGGCTACAAGACCGATCCGAGTTTATTAAAGGCTCCGCGGGCAGCGGCGGCCCCGGCGGGGGTTGGAGCCAGCCCAGACCCGCCCTGGGGCCGCCCGCGGGCGGCGGATTGTCGGGGCTGCGGCGGGCCCGGGCCGGGCCGGGGGCACCGGGGGCCGCTGAACGGGGGGGGGGGGGGGGGAGGGGCCGGTGAAGCTGGGAGGGGGAGGGGTGGGCCTGGTGCGGGGGATGGAGGGGGGGGGGGGGGGCGCAGGGGAGGAGGGAGTCCCGGTGCATTGTGGGGCGGATGGGGGCCCGGTGCATTGAAGGGGGGGGGGGGGTGTGCGGTGAATGAGGGGGGGCCCGGTGCACACCGGGGGGGGGGGGGGGCACGGTGAATGGGGGTGAGGTGGGGAATGGGGGTGAGCCCGTGCACAAAGGGGGGGGGGTGTCCCGGTGAGTGGGGGGGGTCCCGGTGAGTGGGGGGGGGTCTCCGGTGAGTGGGGGTCCCCGGTGAATGGGGGGTCCCGGTGAGTGGGGGGGGGTCTCCGGTGAGTGGGGGTCCCCGGTGAATGAGGGTCCCCGGTGAATCGGGGGGTCCCGGTGAGTGGGGAGGTCCCGGTGAGTGTGGGGGGGGTGTCTCCGGTGAGTGGGGGTCCCAGTGAATGAGGGTCCCCGGTGAATGGGGGGGGTCCCCGGTGCATTGAGGGGGTCCCAGTGAATGGGGGGGTCTCCGGTGAGTGGGGGTCCCCGGTGAATGAGGGGGGTCCCCGGTGCATTGAGGGGGTCTCCGGTGAATGGGGGGTCTCCGGTGAGTGGGGGTCCCGGTGAATGGGGGGGTCCCCGGTGCATTGGGGTGCCCCCGGTGAATGGGGTGTCCCCGGTGAGTGCGGGTCCCAGTGAATGAGGGGGGTCCCCGGTAAATAGGGGGAGTCCCCGTGAACGGGGGAGTCCCGGGGAACGGGGGTGCCCCCGTGCACAGGGGTGGGGGATGTCCCAGTACAATGGGGTGTCCCAGTGCACGGGGGTGGGGGGTGGGGGGTGGTAAATGGGGGTGCCGGTGCACGGGGGGGGGGGGGGCGGGGGGCCCGGTGCATTGGGGTGTCCCAGTGTATGGGGGGGGGGGGTGTCCCGGTGACTATGGACGACGTGGTGCATTTAGGGGGGGGGGTCCCGGTGAATTTGGGGGGGCCCAGTGCACGGGGGGGGGGGGGAGTGTGTGTCCTAGTGAACTGGGGGGGGGTCCCGGGATGACACACGGGGCCCCCCCCCCCCCCCCGCTCCCGGGGCACGGGGACGCCCCCCCCCCCCCCCCCCCAAATCCTGGTGCAAGAAGCTGGTGGTGCCCAGTGACCCCCACCCTGGAGGGGTGCACGGAGGGGGGGGGGGGGGGTGAGTGTGCAATGCACGAGAGACGATGCACGAGGATTAAAAACCCCCAAACCGGGGGGGTCCCCGGGGCTCCGGGGGGGGGGGGGGGGAGGGGGTGCTGCCCGGTGACGTGATGCACGAGGGGGGGAAGGTCCGGGCCTGGTGCACGAAAAGGGGGGGAGGGTGATGCACGAGGAGCTGGTGCACGGGGGGGGGGGGGGAAGGTCCTGGTGCAAGGAGGGGGGGGGGGGGGATGCACGGCGGGGGGGGGGGGGGTGGGGGAGGGGGCCGGCCTGCTCCTGGTGCACGGGGAGGTGTTGCACGAGGGCTGCCCGGTCCTTGGAGCACGAGAAGCCGTTGCACGAGGCCGCCCCGGTCCCGTTGCCCGAGGCCGCCGTGATCCCGTTGCACGAGGGCTTCCCTCCCCCCCCACCCCCCCCCCCCAAGTCTCGTTGCACGAGGAGCCGGTGCACAAGGTCTGGCCTGATCCCGGTTGCACGAGGAGCCGTCGCACGAGGCCAACCCAGTCCCGGCGCACGAGGCCGTCCCGCTCCCGGTGCACAAGGTCGCCCCAGTCCCGTTGCACGAGGAGCCGTTGCACGAGGAGCCGTTGCACGAGGAGCCGTTGCATGAGGCCTTCCCCCCCCCCCCCCATTGCACGAGGACCTGATGCGGTGAGGAGCTGATGCACGAGGATCTAATGCACGAGGCCACCCCTGTCCCGGTGCACGAGGAGCCGTTGCACGAGGCCTTCTTGTTCCCCTCGCACGAGGAGCTGTCGCACGAGGCCTCCCCCCAGCCCTGGTGCACAAGGAGCCGTTGCACGAGGTCTCCCTGCTCCCCTCGCCCGAGGTGCCCTTGCACGAGGAGCCGTCGCACGAGGCGCCCTCGCACGAAGCCTCCCCACTCCCGTCGCACGAGGAGCCCTTGCACGAGGAGCCGTCGCACGAGGCCTCCCCACGCCTCTTGCACGAGGAGCCCTTGCATGACGAACTGTTGCAGGAGGAGCCCTTCCACGAGGCCGCCCCGCTCCTGTGGCACGAGGAGCCGTTGCACGAGGAGCCCTTGCACGAAGCCTCCCTGCTTCTGCACGAGGAGCCGTTGCATTAAGAGCCCTTGCACGAGGCCTCCGCGCTCCTGTCGCACGAGGAGCCCTTTCAGAAAGCCTCCCTGCTCCTGCACGAGGAGCCGTTGCACGAGGAGCCCTTGCACGAAGCCTCCCTGCTCCGGGCACACAAGGAGCCGTCGCACGAGGCCTTCCCGCTCCCGTCGCACGAGGAGCCGTTGCACGAGAAGCTCTTGCACGAGGCCTCCCCATTCCCCATCGGACAAGGAGCTGTTGCACGAGGCCTCCCCGCTCTGGGCACACGAAGAGCTGTTGCACAAGAGGCCCTTGCACAAGGCCTCCCTGCTCCTGTTGCACGAGAAGCTCTTGCACGAGGCCTCCCCATTCCCGTCGGACAAGGAGCTGTTGCACAAGGAGCCATTGCACAAGGCCTCCCTGCTCCTGTTGCACGAGGAGCCATCACAAGAGGCCTCCCCACTCTGGGCACGTGAGGAGCCGTCGCACGAGGCCTCCCTGCTCCCGTTGCACGAGGAGCCATCGCACGAGACCTCCCCGCTCCCCTTGCACAAGGAGCCCTTGCACGAGGCCTCCCCGCTCCTCTTGCACGAGAAGCCCTTGCACGAGGCCCCCCCGCTCCCGTCGCACGAGGAGCTGTTGCACGAGGCCTCCCCGCTCCTCTTGCACGAGAAGCCCTTGCACGAGGCCTCCCCGCTCCCATCGCACGAGGAGCCCTTGCACGAGGAGCCGTCGCACGAGGCTCCCCCCCCCCCCTCCCCGTCTCGCACGAGGCCGGAGCAGGAGGTCAGGAGTGGGGAAAAGGGGGGTGGGGCAAGGGTGGGAAAACCCCCCCCCCCCCTCCATCCTTCCCCTCCCTCCTCCTCCTCCTCCTCCTCCTCCTCCTCCTCCTCCTCCTCCTCCTCCTCTTCCCCGGGGGTCTCCGGGGGCCCACCGCCAGCCCCGGGGCGGGGGGTTGGGGGGGGGGTCCCGGGGGGCCCCCGGGGCGGGGGCTAGTGCTCAGCAGCGGGGCCGCGCAGCTCGCCGTTGGCCGTGATCGGGGGTGGCGGGGGCGGAGGCGGGGGCCGCCCGGGGACCCCCCCGGCCCAGCTCACACCCGGGTCTGCTGCACCCACGGCGGAAAGCTGCCTCTCCTGCAAGGCACCGAGGGGGCTCGTTCACCCCCCCTGTCCCCCTTCCCCCCCCCAAAAAAAAGTCCCCCCCCCCAAGTTATCCCCCCCCCAAACCTCTCCCCCTCCCCCCCCCCCCCCCCGTTTTGTCACCCCCCGCCGCGGCGCGACACTCACCTGCGGTGCCTCGGTGGGACCCTCCGGTGCTGGCAGGACCACCCCACCCCCCCCCAAAATATCCCCCCA
>NW_028237774.1:0-5000 GCF_034619465.1 Leptosomus discolor
TATCCTCCTCACCGGCGCCTGGGCCGGCAGCTGCTCGGCGGCCACGGCCACCGCCGCGTCGAAGGACACGCTGCCGCCCTCCCGCCAGCCCCTTCTCCTCGCCTCCCCGCCGCCCCGGCATGGCGGCGGAGACCCCTCCGGTGCCGCGGGGCCGGGGAGCCGCCGGGGCGGCGCGGGGGCATCCCCCTCCGTGGCGGTGCCGTCCCCCGGGGGCGCCCAGGGCTGCAGGGCCGGGGGGATTTTGGCGAATTGGGGCTTGGGGGGCACCACGGGCACCGAGCGGGCCTGCTGCACCCTGACGGCGCGGGCGGCCAGGCGCACCGGGGCGCTGCCGTCGCGCCGCAGCACGGCCGAGGGCTCCGAGGGGCACCCCGGTTCCCCCGGGGGGTCGGCCTGGCTCAGCGCCGGGGCTCCGGGGGGAGCACCGGGCAGCTCCGGGGTGGCCCCGGTGCCATCCGCACTGGCCGCAGAAGCCGGGAGGGCGACGACCTCGGGGGCAGACGCGGGCACCGGGGGCTCTGCTGGCTCCTGGGGGGGCTCCTCTGGTGAGGAGGCTGGAGGGGACCCCGAGGAAGGCTGGGGGGGCTCCTCTGGGGCAGGGGGACCGGAGCCACCTCCATCCTCTTCGCCATCCGATGGGGTGGGAACCGGCCCCGCTCCGGCATGGCCGCCGGCTCCTCCGGCCTCCTCCCCCGGGCCGGCTTCGGCGCTGGAGTCAGTTCTGCTGGGGCCGGCGCCGCCATCTGCAGCCCCCACCCCTCCGCCCCCCTCTGCCAGCACCCCAGCGGGGTCCCCGGGGTGCTCCCCCTCACCCAGAGCATCCTCCTCCTCCTCCTCCTCCACCTCCTCCTCCTCCTCCTCTTCCGTGGGGCACGGCCCTGCCGGCCCCGGCGGCGGCGTCGTTGACCTGTCCTGCGGCACGGCGGTGCCGGGCTGAGCCGGTGCCGGGCTCCCCAGGGCCGTCCCCTCACCCAGCGGCGGGTCGAGGGGCTCCAGCGATGCCGCCCACGGGCTGAGGTCGTCGTGGGCGCTGAGGAACATGTCGTCCGAGTCGGTGTCGCCGGCGCGGTCGTCCTCGGTGTCGGAGCCGCTGGGCGCCATGAAGAACATCTCCTCGTCCATGCACTCCTCGATGGACAGGTAGCTGGCGGGCTGCTCCGCGGGGGGCTCCCCCGGCTGGGGACGGGGACGGGCAGGAGGGTGACGGCCATGCCGGAGAGACACCACCACCCCACACCCCCCAGCCCCACCGGGCACGGAGCGCTGCCCGGCCCCGAGAGCCCGTGCTGGGGAGGGAGGGGGTGGATGCCACCCTGTCCCCTCCATCCCCATCCCTGTCCCCTCCATCCCCACCCTGTCCCCTCCATCCCCATCCCTGTCCCCTCCATCCCCATCCCAGTCCCCTCCATCCCCATCCCAGTCCCCACCATACCCATCCCAGTCCCCTCCATCCCCATCCCTGTCCCCTCCATCTCCATCCCTGTCACCTCCATCCCCATCCCAGTCCCCACCATCCCCATCCCAGTCCCCTCCATCCCCACCGTGTCCCCTCCATCCCCACCCTGTCCCCTCCATCCCCATCCCAGTCCCCACCATCTCCATCCCAGTCCCCACCATCTCCATCCCAGTCCCCACCATCCCCATCCCAGTCCCCACCATCTCCATCCCAGTCCCCTCCATCCCCATCCCAGTCCCCACCATCTCCATCCCAGTCCCCTCCATCCCATCCCTGTCCCCTCCATCCCCATCCCTGTCCCCCTCCATCCCCATCCCAGTCCCCACCATCCCCATCGCTGTCCCCTCCATCCCCATCCCAGTCCCCTCCATCTCCATCCCAGTCCCCTCCATCCCCATCCCAGTCCCCTCCATCCCCATCCCAGTCCCCTCCATCCCCATCCCTGTCCCCTCCATCCCCATCCCAGTCCCCACCATCCCCATCCCAGTCCCTTCCATCCCCACCCTGTCCCCTCCATCCCCACCCTGTCCCCTCCATCCCCATCCCAGTCCCCACCATCCCCATCCCAGTCCCCTCCATCCCCATCCCAGTCCCCTCCATCCCCACCCTGTCCCCTCCGTCCCCACCGTGTCCCCTCCGTCCCCACCCTGCCCAGGGACAGCGGAGGTGACCCTCTGCCCACCCCCCCCCCCCAGCCCGGCGCTGCCCGTTCCAGCTCACGTTCAGGAACCCGCTCTCCAGCCCTTCCTCGGCGGCCGAGAACCCCTCGCTGTCCCCCGGCCCGGGGCCCGGCGGAGGGGACCCCGCTGTCCCCTCCCCGTCCCCGCCGCCCTCCAGCCACGGCTCTTGGCTGTCCAGGAAGGCGAAGGAGTCCCGCAGCTCCAGGGACAGCCGGGTCCCCTCCGCCTCCGCCTTCCCCTCCCCTGCGGAGGGACATGGCGGGGATGGAGCCCGGTGTCCCCTCCGGCACCCCCGGGGATCCCACCCTGTCCCCACCATCCCCACCCTGTCCCCACCATCCCCATCCCAGTCCCCCTCCATCCCCATCCCAGTCCCCTCCATCCCCATCCCAGTCCCCACCATCCCCATCCCTGTCCCCTCCATCCCCATCCCAGTCCCCACCATCCGCATCCCTGTCCCCTCCATCCCCATCCCAGTCCCCTCCATCTCCATCCCAGTCCCCACCATCTCCATCCCAGTCCCCTCCATCCCCATCCCAGTCCCCTCCATCCCCATCCCAGTCCCCTCCATCCCCACTACGTCCCCTCCATCCCCACCGTGTCCCTACCATCCCCATCCCTGTCCCCACCATCCCCACCGTTGTCCCCTCCATCCCCATCCCAGTCCCCTCCATCCCCATCCCAGTCCCCACCATCTCCATCCCAGTCCCCTCCATCCCCATCCCAGTCCCCTTCATCCCTATCCCAGTCCCCACCATCCCCACCCTGTCCCCTCCATCTCCATCCCAGTCCCCACCATCCCCATCCCAGTCCCCACCATCTCCATCCCAGTCCCCTCCATCCCCATCCCAGTCCCCTCCATCCCATCCCAGTCCCCACCATCCCCATCCCAGTCCCCTCCATCCCCATCCCAGTCCCCACCATCCCCATCCCAGTCCCCTCCATCCCCATCCCAGTCCCCTCCATCCCCATCCCAGTCCCCTCCATCCCCATCCCAGTCCCCTCCATCCCCACCCTGTCCCCTCCATCCGCATCCCAGTCCCCTCCATCTCCATCCCAGTCCCCACCATCCCCACCACGTCCCCTCCATCCCCACCATGTCCCCTCCATCCCAGTCCCCACCATCCCCATCCCAGTCCCCACCATCCCCATCCCAGTCCCCTCCATCCCCATCCCAGTCCCCACCATCCCCACCCCAGTCCCCTCCATCCCCATCCCAGTCCCCTCCATCCCCACCGTGTCCCCTCCATCCCCATCCCAGTCCCCACCATCCCCATCCCAGTCCCCTCCATCCCCACCCTGTCCCCTCCATCCCCATCCCAGTCCCCACCATCCCCATCCCAGTCCCCACCATCCCCATCCCAGTCCCCACCATCCCCACTACGTCCCCTCCATCTCACCAGTGCGGTGCTGGGACGCCTCGGGGTCCCCGGCGGAGCGGCGGGCGGGCGGCGAGGGGCTGGCGGGGGCCTCTGTGCCCGTGGCCACCTGGGCCAGCGCCGGGCACGGCAGCCCCCGCGTCAGGCGGGAGAGGTTGGAGGTGATGTGGAAGGGGACGGTGACGGAGAAGGGGCCGGAGATGTGGACCCCCACGCACTTCTCGGCCCGGCTACCGGCGGCCTTGGGCGAGCGGCCGGTGGCCACCAGCGAGGCCCGGCCGGTTTTGGGGGTGGTGGGCTCCGACTTGGTGCTGCTTTCGCCCTCCGACTCGGGGCCCCGCGGCTCCTCCTTCCCCTTCGGCTTCTCCTCCCGGCTCTCGGCCAGCGCCGGCGCCGAGGGGCACGTGTCGAAGCTCTCCCGGCGCTGCGGCGGCGGCGGCTTCGCCGACCGCTTCTGGCTCAGCCGAGGGTCGTCTGCGCCCGCCGGGGGGGGAAGGGTCAGCCAGGGGCTGGGGGTGTCGCCTGTCCCCGCACCCGGGGGGCACCGCGGGAGCTGCCGAGCTGGGGGATGGGGGCGGCGCCCAGCGGCTTCTCCATCCCCAGCCTGACCTCTCCATCCCCATCCCTCCACCGTCTTCTCCATCCCCATCCCATCCTCTCCATCCCCATCCCTCCACCATCTTCTCCATCCCCATTCTGACCTCTCCATCCCCATCCCATCTTCTCCATCCCCATCTCTCCAGCATCTTCTCCATCCCCATCCTGGCCTCTCCATCGCTCCACCATCTTCTCCATCTCCATCCCATTCTCTCCATCCCACACCATCTTCTCCATCCCCATCCCTCCACCATCTTCTCCATCCCCATTCCTCCACCATCTTCTCCATCCCCATCCTGGCCTCTCCATCGCTCCACCATCTTCTCCATCCCCATCCCATCCTCTCCATCGCTCCACCACCTTCTCCATCTCCATCCCATTCTCTCCATCCCACACCATCTTCTCCATCCTCATCCCTCCACCATCTTCTGCATCTCCATCCCATCCTCTCCATCCCCACACCGTCTTCTCCATCCCCATCCCTCCACCATCTTCTCCATCCCCATCCCAGCCTCTCCATCCCCACACCATCTTCTCCATCCCCATCCCATCCTCTCCATCCCCACACCATCTTCTCCATCCCCATCCCTCCACCATCTTCTCCATCCCCATTCCTCCACCATCTTCTCCATCCCCATTCTGACCTCTCCATCCCCATACCATCTTCTCCACTCCTCCACCATCTTCTCCTTCCCCATTCCTCCACCATCTTCTCCATCCCCATCCTGGCCTCTCCATCGCTCCACCATCTTCTCCATCTCCATCCCATCCTCTCCATCCCTCCACCATCTTCTCCATCCCCATCCCTCCACCATCTTCTCCATCCCCATTCCTCCACCATCTTCTCCATCCCCATCCCTCCACCATCTTCTCCATCCCCACTCCTCC
>NW_028237774.1:10000-45603 GCF_034619465.1 Leptosomus discolor
GGAGGGGATGGAGGGGATGGAGGGGATGAGGGGATGGAGGGGATGGGGGGATGGAGGGGATGGGGGGATGGAGAGGATGGAGGGGATGGTGGGGATGAGGGGATGGAGGGGATGGAGGGGATGAGGGGATGGAGGGGATGGGAGGATGGAGGGATGGAGGGGATGGAGGAGATGGGGGGGATGGGGGATGGGGGGATGGAGGGGATGGAGGGGATGAGGAGATGAGGGGATGGGGGGATGGAGGGGATGGAGGGGATGGGGGGATGGAGGGGATGGGAGGATGGAGAGATGGAGGGGATGGAGGGGATGAGGGGATGGAGGGGATGGGGGGGATGGGGGATGGGGGGATGGAGGGGATGGAGGGGATGAGGAGATGAGGGGATGGGGGGATGGAGGGGATGGGAGGATGGAGAGATGGAGGGGATGGAGGGGATGAGGGGATGGAGGGATGGAGGGGATGGGAGGATGGAGGGAACAGGGGGATGGAGGGGATGGAGGGGATGGTGGGGATGAGGGGATGGAGCAATGGAGGGGATGGGGGGAATGGGGGGGATGGGAGGAATGAGGGGATGGAGGGGACAGGGGGGATGGAGGGGATGGGGGGCTGCTCTGGACAATGGGGCTATGGGGGTGTTGGGGACACTGGGCGTGCTGGGGACACCAGCTCCGGGGGCCACGTCCCCGTCTCCCCCCCTCTCTGTACCCTCCCCTACCTATAGTGAGGCACCGGCAGCTCCTTCAGCACCTCCTTGATCTTCCCCAGGCGAGCCTCTTCCATCTGGATGGCCACTGCATCCTACCGGAGCGGCGAGGGGACACAACACGGGGAGACGAATATCGTCCCCTTCCTTTCCCCAGCGTTGGGGACAGGTTGGGGATGGGGGGGACGGGGGGGGACGGAGGACACAGGGAGGAGGGGACACGGCACTCACGGCGAATTTGTCGTAGAGCTGGTAGGTGAGGAGCGGGTTGGGGAGCTCGCGGAAATACGCCTTGCAGAGGGAGCTGACGCAGTGGATGTCCTGCAGGTAAACGTCCCGCTGCAGGTCGGGGCAGCGGTCGCTGTCGAACTCCTGCCTGCGAGCGAGGTGACCCACTCAGGGCAGGGGACACGGACGGGGACCAGCGACGGGGACAGGGATGGGGACGGCGTGGTCGTTTCCCCCGCCCCAGCCCCGCTCGGTCCCTGTGCCGTGGAGGGCTCTCGCTGGGGTGGGTTGGGATGTGTCCCCGAGGAGGTGGGCGAGGGCCTCCGGGTTGGTCCCGGCCCGTGGGGCTCGGGGACACGCAAGGATTGTCACGGTCCCCAGGGAGCGGGCACGGCCCCAGCGGGGTGGAAATGGGGTGGGTTGGTCAGCGGGGTCCTGCTGCTGCTGGGATGGGGTGGAGGGGATGGGGGGGACGGGGGGGGATGGGGGGATGAGGGGGATGGAGGGGACGGGGGGGGATGAGGGGATGGAGGGGACGGGAGGGGATGAGGGGATGGAGGGGATGGGGGGGGATGAGAGGACGGAGGGATGGAGAAGATAGGGGGGATGGAGGGGATGAGGGGATGGAGGGGATGGGGGGAAGGAGGGGATGGGGGGGATGGGGGGAAGGAGGGGATGGAGGGGATGGAGGGGATGGAGGGGATGGTGGGGATGGGGGGAAGGAGGGGATGGAGAGGACAGAGGGATGGAGGGGATGGGGGGACAAGGGAATAGGGGGGACGGAGGGGATGGAGGGGACGGGGGGGATGAGAGGACCGGAGGATGGAGGGGATGGGGGGATGGAGGGGATGGAGGGATGGAGGGATGGAGGGGACAGGGGGATGGAGAGGATGGAGAGGACAGAGGGATGGGGGGATGGAGGGGATGGAGGGGACGGGAGGATGGAGGGGACGGGGGGGATGAGAGGACGGGGGGATGGAGAAGATAGGGGGGATTGAGGGGATGGGGGGATGGAGGGGATGGGGGGGCGGAGGGGAGGGGACAATGGGGCTATGGGGGTGTTGGGGACACTGGGCGTGCTGGGGACATGGCAGGGACAGGGGATGGTGGCCCTGCTGGGTTCTTGGGGACAGAAGAAAAGGGGAGAAAAGAAACGAGGGAAAAAAACCCGAAAGGGCGAAAGAGTGAAAAAACCCCGGCCCAAAGTTGGAAAGAATGAGAGAGCGAGAGCGAAAGACTGGAAAAGAGCGGGAACAGACAGAGGAGGCGAAGGAACCGGTGACCGAGCCGGGGGGCGAGCGAGGGGGCGGCGGGGCCCGATCCGGCCAGCTCAGCACCGGGGTTTGGCTGGTCCCGGCCCCCCCCCCCCCGCCTGCCCCCCACGCCGTCGCCCTCCCGCTGCTCTCCCCTCGGGGCCTGGCTCAGCCCGGCCCCGTTTCCAGCCTCGCTGGTCCCACCTCCATCCCGTTCCCTTCCCCGTCTCCATCCCGCCTGCTCCCATCTTCATCCCAGCCCCGTCGTCCTCCAGACTCCGCCTCCACCCTGCCTGCTCCCATCTCCATCTTCTGCCCATCTCCCTCCTGCTTTCCTCTTGTTTGATCCCTGCTGGTCTCCAGCTCCATCCCACCTTCTCCTGTCTCCAATTCCATCATCTCCATCTCCATCTCTGTCTCATCTGCTCCAGCTCCAGCTCCATCCCATCCCATCCCATCCCATCCCATCCCATCCCATCCCATCCCATCCCATCCCATCTGCTCCAGCTCCATCCCACCTTCTCCTGTCTCCCTTTTCTCCATCTCCATCCCATCTCCATCACCTCCATCCCTGTCCCACCTGCTCCAGCTCCATCCCATCCCATCCCATCCCATCCCATCCCCTCCCATCCCATCTGCTCCAGCTCCATCCCACCTTCTCCTGTCTCCCTTTTCTCCATCTCCATCCCATCTCCATCACCTCCATCCCTGTCCCACCTGCTCCAGCTCCATCCCATCCCATCCCATCCCATCCCATCCCATCTCATCCCATCTGCTCCAGCTCCATCCCACCTTCTCCTGTCTTCATCTCAAGCTCCATCCCATCCCATCCCATCCCATCCCATCCCATCCCATCCCATCCCCTCCCATCCCATCTGCTCCAGCTCCATCCCACCTTCTCCTGTCTCCATTTTCTCCATCTCCATCCCATCTCCATCACCTCCATCGCTGTCCCACCTGCTCCAGCTCCACCCCACCCCACCCCACCCCACCCCCAGCCCCTCCAGCCCCATCCCACGCCCGGCCCCGCTCACCGCAGCCGCTGGATGTTGGAGGAGACGCCGGAGAGGCGGTAGATGCCGTCCACCACCCCGTGCTGCTCCACGAACTCGGTGCAGCTCCTCAGCACCTGCGGCACTGCGGGACGGGCCCCGCGGCACCCACCATCACCCCCCTCCCCCCCGCCCCCCGCCTGCTCCTTGCCGAGAGCCGGAGGCGACGGCGGCCGGGGGGTACCGAGGCCACCCACCCCCCCTACCCCCCACGCCCTGGGGACCCAGTGATGGGAGTGGGGCACCGAGATTGGAGCCACGCCGGCGTGCCGCGACCCCCCCCCCCCCCCCCCCAAAAAATCTCAGAGGGACCTCGCCGGGAGGCGCCGCGGCGGCGACGCTTGCTCCGCCGCCGGTGATGCAACCGTGTGCGGCGTGAGTCACCCGTCCCTGTCCCCTCCCTGGCTTCTCTCGGCCTTGGGGGGGGGGGGGGGTGACCCCCCCTGCCAAGGCAGGGGTCCCCACGGGTGGGGGAGGGGAGAGGCGGGTGCTTACCATCCTGCCCCGACTGCTGGAGATGCTCCAGGAGGTCGCAGCCGAAAACCCGCTCCTTGGTGCCGCCCTTGCGCCTCGCCTTCTGCCGGGCCTTCAGCGCCAGCGACATGGAGGCGGCGCAGAAACACACACCCCCCCCCCCCCCCCCTTCCCCCGTCCCCCTTTCCCCGGGGGGGGGGTCAGATCCTACCCATGGCACCCCAAAACCCCCCCACCCCGGAGCCGGGTGGCGAGCGGAAGCGACGCCCGCGGGGAGGAAAGCGCGGTGGCCGCCGGGGGCCCTGGCGTAGCCCTCGAGGGCGCGGGGGCGTCCGGCGGGCGGCAGCAGGAAGGTGGCGGCCGCCTTCGAGGCCTCTTCCTGCTCCCCGGCGCCTCGAAACCGCAGGGCAGGGCGCGGGTGGCGACACGCTTGCGCGGGCCCCGGCGCTCTTCCGCGCGCGCCCGGGCGCCGGCACGCGCTCGGGCACACGCGCGTGCCCGACGGTGGGAGCTGGGGCGCGTGCCGGGGCGTGCTGGGGCGAGCCGGGGCGTGTGCCGGGGTGTGCCGGGGCGTGCTGGGGCATACTGGGGTGTGCCAGGGCGTGCTGGGGCGTGTGCCGGGGCGTGATGGGGCATGTGCCGAGGTGTGCCGGGGCGTGCTGGGGCGTACTGGGGTGTGCCGGGGCGTGCTGGGGCGTGTACCGGGGTGTGCTGGGGCATACTGGGGCGTGATGGGGCGTGTGCTGGGGCGTGCTGGGGCGTGTGCTGGGGCGTGATGGGGCGTGTGCCGGGGCGTGCTGGGGCGAGCTGGGGCGTGATGGGGCGTGTGCCGGGGCGTGCTGAGGCATGTGCCAGGGTGTGCCGGGGCGTGCTGGGGCATACTGGGGTGTGCCGGGGCGTGTGCCAGGGCGTGCTGGGGCATACTGGGGTGTGCCAGGGCGTGCTGGGGCGTGTACCGGGGCGTGCTGGGGCATACTGGGGCGTGATGGGGCGTGTGCTGGGGTGTGCTGGGGCGTGCTGGGGCATACTGGGGCGTGATGGGGCATGTGCTGAGGCGTGATGGGGTGTGCTGGGGCGAGCTGGGGCGTGCTGGGGTGAGCTGGGGCGTGTGCTGGGGTGTGCTGGGGCGTGCCAGGGTGTGCCGGGGCGTGCTGGGGCGTGCTGGGCTGTGTGCCGGGGCGTGCTGGGGTGTGTGCCGGGGCATGCTGGGGCATACTGGGGCGTGCTGGGGCGTGCCCACCTGCATGGGCCCGGGCGTGCCCTCCCACCCCCGTGCACCCTTCCAGAAGGTTCCGCCCGCTGCGGCGCGCAGGGAGGCAGCTCCGCTCCGCGCCCCGCGGCTGCAGCCCCCTGGTGCGGCCGTCCTTGCACACGCGTGCACGAGCAGCGTCCCTCCAGCACACACACGTGTGTGTCCCCGTGTCCCCGTGTCCCCGTGTCCCGTGTGTGTGTGTGTCCCCCCCCCCGGCTGAGACCAGACGCACTCGACACGGGGGTCCCAGGGTCCCGCGCGGGGGTTTATTTACAGCAGCGGGGGGGCGGGGGGGCCCCCGTCCTATACACGTCTGTACACGCGGGGCGCGCTGGCCCCGGGGACCCCCGCCACCAGCCCCACGCCCGGGGGGGTCCCGGCCCCGGGGGGGCCCCCTCAGTAGTTCTTTTTTTGGGGGGGGGGGGGGGGGCAATGGAGGGGTTGAGGGGGGGGGTGTTTTGGGGGGCCGTGAGGGGGAGAGAGGGGACACAAGCGTCCCAAATGCCACCGAGTGGGGACGGCCGCGGGTCCCCAGCGCCGCGCGGGAAGGAGCCGACCCAGAGTCCGAAGGGATATTTTTTGGGAAGGGGGGGGGGTGGGGGGCGGGGGGGGGGGGGGGATCCCCGCTGGGGGCTCCTGCCCCTGTCCTGTCCTTGGGGTGTCCCAATGTCAGGGGGTGTCCCCACGCCCGTGGGTGTCCAGTGGCTCCGGTGCTCGTGGGTCCTGGATGTCACCGCCTTGCTGCCCGGTCCCCGGCGAATGTCCCCGACCCCGTGCCAGCAGCAGGGTGACACTGGGGGACCAGAGCCCTGTCCTGGGGCACGGCGAATGTCCCTGACCCCGTGCCAGCAGCAGGGTGACACTTGGGGACCAGAGCCCTGTCCTGGGGCACAGTTCATGTCCCTGACCCCGTGCCAGCAGCAGGGTGACACTTGGGGACCGGAGCCCTGTCCTGGGGCACAGTTCGTGTCCCTGACCCCGTGCCAGCAGCAGGGTGACACTGGGGGACCGGAGCCCTGTCCTGGGGCACAGTTCACGTCCCCAACCCCGTGCCAGCAGCAGGGTGACACTTGGGGACCAGAGCCCTGTCCTGAGGCACAGTTCATGTCCCCGACCCCATGCCAGCAGCAGGGTGACACTTGGGGACCAGAGCCCTGTCCTGGGGCACAGTTCGTGTCCCCGACCCCGTGCCAGCAGCAGGGTGACACTGGGGGACCGGAGCCCTGTCCTGGGGCACAGTTCACGTCCCCGACCCCGTGCCAGCAGCAGGGTGACACTTGGGGACCGGAGCCCTGTCCTGGGGCACAGTTCGTGTCCCCGACCCCGTGCCAGCAGCAGGGTGACACTTGGGGACCGGAGCCCTGTCCTGGGGCACAGTTTGTGTCCCCGACCCCGTGCCAGCAGCAGGGTGACACTTGGGGACCGGAGCCCTGTCCTGGGGCACAGTTCACGTCCCTGACCCCGTGCCAGCAGCAGGGTGACACTTGGGGACCAGAGCCCTGTCCTGGGGCACAGTTCGTGTCCCCGACCCCGTGCCAGCAGCAGGGTGACACTGGGGGACCGGAGCCCTGTCCTGGGGCACAGTTCACGTCCCCGACCCCGTGCCAGCAGCAGGGTGACACTTGGGGACCGGAGCCCTGTCCTGGGGCACAGTTCGTGTCCCCGACCCCGTGCCAGCAGCAGGGTGACACTTGGGGACCGGAGCCCTGTCCTGGGGCACAGTTCACGTCCCTGACCCCGTGCCAGCAGCAGGGTGACACTTGGGGACCGGAGCCCTGTCCTGGGGCACAGTTCACGTCCCTGACCCCGTGCCAGCAGCAGGGTGACACTTGGGGACCGGAGCCAGCCCAGCAGGCGGGCAGAGCCAGGGGAGCCGCAGGGGGCGGGGGGGGGGGGGGACGACACGGGGGTCCCTTGTGTGTCCCCCCCCGGCCCCGCCCGGCTCAGACCAGGTGCCCGCGGCCGTTGATGTAGATGCCGTTGGTGGTGGGCTTGGCCTGGAGCATCCCGTTCTCCTGCACGAAGTGGGTCATGGCCTGCTTGATGGGGTCGTCACCGCCGCCACCGCCGCCGCCGCCACCGCCGCCGCCATCCTCCTCTTCCTCCTTGGGCTCCTTCCCCGCCGGGATGGGCAGCAGCGGCACCGCCGGCACCTCCGTCTGCGTCTCGATCTCCCGCACCGTCGAGAGCGTCGAGTAGCTGCGACCTTCGGGCTCTTCGCTCTGGGGGGGGGGGGGGGGGACAAGGGGTCACGGCTGACGGACGGACGTGTCCCCTCCGGGGCCCCACGTGGCGCCGGGGCTGCCGTGGGGCAGGGGGCTCGGCGCACGGGTGTGCGCACGTTGGGAGGGCCTTGCACGCCCCAAAGGGGGTTGCACGCACGGAGGGGGCGCGTGGGGCAAGAGCGGGGTGCACACGTGGGAGGGGGTTGAACCCCCCCGCGGGGGTGCACCCATGGAAAGGGGGGGGGGTGTGCACACCCAGAAGGGGGGGTTGCACCCGCAACGGGGGTGCAGGACACGCCGCGGCAGCCGCAGCCCCAGGCTGGGGGGGGCAGGTGTGGGGCTGAGCTGGGCCCCCTCCCGCCCCCCGCCCCCCCCGGGGGAGGAGGGGGGGGGGTCTCACCATGGCGGAGCAGATGCTGGTGCCGCGCAGGCTGTCCCCCCGCAGGCTGTCCCCCCGCAGGCTGTCCCCCCGCAGGCTGCCCTGCCGGCTCTCCGCCCGCAGCTGCAGCGTCTCCTCCAGCTGAAACGGCCCCGTGAGACCCTGCACCCCACGGCTCAGCCCCGTGGGTCCCCCAAGGCCCAGCCCCATGGGCCCCCCAAGGCTCAGCCCCGTGGGCCCCCCATGGCCCAGCCCCACGGGCACCCTGCTCCCAGTCCGCCTGCAACACCCTTACCCAGCGCCCCAGGTACCTCGATACCCATCAAACTGGGCACCCCAACACCCGTCACCCTGAGCACCCCACCACCCATCACCCAGGGTACCCCAACACCTTCTGTCTTGGGCATCCCACCACCCATCACCCCAGGCTCCCCAATACCCATCACTCCGGCACCCCAACACCTTGGGTACCCCAAGTTCCACGTCCTTGGATACCCCAAGACCCATCACCCAGGGTACCCCAACACCTTGGGTACCCCAAGTTCCACATCCTTGGGTACCCCAAGACCCGTCACCCAGGGTACCCCAACACCTGCTGTCTTGGGCATCCCACCACCCATCACCCCAGGCTCCCCAAGACCCATCACCCTGGGCACCCCAACACCTTGGGTACCCCAAGTCCCCCTCCCTTGGGCCCCCCACCTGGGCGCGCGTGTCGGTGCTGTGGCTGGAGTGCAGGCGGCGGATGGAGTTCTCCCGGGTGAGCGTCAGCTCCTCCTCACTGGGGGGACAGGGGGGGGACACGCTCAGCACGGGCCCCCCACCTCCCCCCACTGCCCCCCCCCCGCCATCCCTGACACCCCCCCCCCCCCCCGTACCCCCCTCCTCCCCTTCTTACTACTTCTCGGAGATGCGCTTGGTCTTGCGCTTGTGGTAGAGGGTCATGACGACGACGACGACGACGAGGACGCAGAGCAGGACGGCGGCGATGACGCCCACCACCACCACCGAGGCCGAGACCAGGTCCACCTTGCGCACCTCGTCGTCTGCGGGGACACCGCGGGGCGGGCGGGCGCGGTGAGGGGGGAGCAGAAGTTGGGGAGGGGGGTGGATGGGTGGAGGGATGGACGGAGGGACGAGTACGCGGATGGGTGGGTGAGAACAGCCGTGGCCAGACGGGTGGAGGAGCCCGTGGAAGGATGGGTGAGGGCATCCATGGGTGGGTGGGTGGGCGAGAACATGGGTGGGTGGGTGAGGGCATCCATGGGTGGGTGGGTGGGCGAGAACATGGGTGGGTGGGTGAGGGCATCCATGGGTGGGTGAGGGCATCCATGGGTGGGCGAGGGCATCCATGGGTGGGTGGGTGGGCGAGAACATGGGTGGGTGGGTGAGGGCATCCATGGGTGGGTGAGGGCATCCATGGGTGGGTGGGTGGGCGAGAACATGGGTGGGTGGGTGAGGGCATCCATGGGTGGGTGAGGGCATCCATGGGTGGGTGAGTGGGCGAGAACATGGGTGGGTGGGTGGGTGAGGGCATCCATGGGTGGGTGAGGGCATCCATGGGTGGGTGGGTGGGCGAGAACATGGGTGGGTGGGTGAGGGCATCCATGGGTGGGTGGGTGAGGGCATCCATGGGTGGGTGAGGGCATCCATGGGTGGGTGGGTGGGCGAGAACATGGGTGGGTGGGTGAGGGCATCCATGGGTGGGTGAGTGGGCAAGAACATGGGTGGGTGGGTGAGGGCATCCATGGGTGGGTGGGTGGGCGAGAACATGGGTGGGTGGGTGAGGGCATCCATGGGTGGGTGGGTGGGTGACAACATGGGTGGGTGGGTGAGGGCATCCATGGGTGGGTGAGTGGGTGAGAGCATCCATGGGTGGGTGGGTGGGCGAGAACATGGGTGGGTGGGTGAGGGCATCCATGGGTGGGTGAGTGGGTGAGGGCATCCATGGGTGGGTGGGTGGGCGAGAACATGGGTGGGTGGGTGGATGAGCGAGGACATCCAGGCAGTTGGACTCGATCTTAAAATCTTTTCCAACCCAAGCGGTTCCACCATCCATGGCCAGACGGGTGGGCGAGCCCACGGAAGGATGGGTGGAGGGGCTGATGGACGGACAGACGGACGGGTGCGTGGATGGACGGGCGGTTGGACGACCGACGGAGGGACGGACAGGGAGAGGCGGCAGGGGCGGGGGGGGGGGGGTGGAAGGTGGGAGGATGGGTGGGCAGGTGCGTGAGTGGGCAGAGGAGGGGGTGGACGGGCGGGTGAGCGGGCGGGTGGGTGGGTGGGCGAGCAGAGGCGGGTGGGGGGGAGGGGTGAAAGGGGGTGGGGCGGGGGGGACGGAGGGGTGAAGAAATGGAGGGAGAGTGAAGCGGTGGGAGGGGGTGGATGGTGTGGGGGTGGCGGACGGACGGACAGACGGAAAGCTGGGGGGAGGGGCAGGCACGGACAAACGGGTGAAGAGGCAGAAAGGAGCCCCGGGGGAAGGGCTGGACGTAGGAAGAGCCGGGGGACACACACACACACACACACGGACGGACACACGAGTGGGTGGACACACGGACGGACGGGGCAGAGAAGACCCCGGGGAGGGACAGACGGACGGGCACGAGCAGCACAGAACGGCGCTGCCCCCCCCCCCCCCCAACCAACCCCCCCACTGTGTCACCCTCCAGGGGTCACCGGGGCACCCCAGGGTGTGTGTCCACCCCCCCGCCACGGCGCCCACCTGCCACCCTGCCCTTGACGCTGACGTTGGCCCGCGCCTCCTTGGTGGCCACGCGGTTGGCGACGCGGCAGACGTAATCCCCGGCGTCGGCGGCGGCGAGGGGCCGCTGGAAGACGAGGGTGTCCCCCTTCACCCGCACGCCGGCGGGCAGCGGGGCGTTCAGCCTGCGGCGCGGCACCACCGTCAGCCCCCGGCGTGCCCGGGCGGGTGGCGGTGGCGGTGCCGCCAGCCAAGTCGGCGTTGCCAGTTCCCACGGCTGACGCCCTGCCCCGGCCCAGGCGAGGCTTGCCCGGGCACGGCACCGCTTGCCCCGCTCGCCGCCGCCGCCGCCGCCGCCGCCACCGCCGTGGCCCTCGGCACGGGCAGGCCCGGGCAGGGACATGGCGGGGATGGGCATGGATGGGGTGGGGGGCATGGCGGGGATGTGGCGTGGGGGACACGGCCCGGGCACGTGGCAGGGACGGGGTGGGACGTGGTGGGATACCGGCACAGGCAGGGGGACACGGCAGGGACATGGCAGGTGACACCAGCACGGGCAGGGGACACGGCAGGGACATGGTGGGACACCGGCACAGGTAGCTGGGACGTGGCAGGGGACACCAGCACAGGCAGGGGGACATGGCAGGGACATGGCAGGGACATGGCAGGGACACCAACACAGGCAGCTGGGACGCGGCAGGGACACTGGCACAGGCAGGGGACATGGCAGGGGACACCAGCACGGGCAGGAGGACATGGCAGGGGACACGAGCACAGGCAGGGGACACGGCAGGGACATGGTGGAACACCGGCACAGGCAGGGGAAGCGGCAGGGGACACCAGCACGGGCAGGGGGACATGGCAGGG
Source organism: Leptosomus discolor (assembly GCF_034619465.1). Classification (NCBI taxonomy): domain Eukaryota; kingdom Metazoa; phylum Chordata; class Aves; order Leptosomiformes; family Leptosomidae; genus Leptosomus; species Leptosomus discolor. Next base: position 21,139 of record NW_028237774.1, read on the forward strand.
GACACTGGCACAGGCAGGGGACACGGCAGGGGACACCAGCACAGGCAGGGGACACGGCAGGGACATGGTGGGACACTGGCACAGGCAGCTGGGATGCAGCAGGGACACTGGCACAGGCAGGGGACATGGCAGGGACACCGGCACAAGCAGCTGGGACGCGGCAGGGACACTGGCATAGGAAGGGGACACGGCAGGGGACATGGTGGGACACTGGCACAGGCAGCTGGGATGCAGCAGGGACACTGGCACAGGCAGGGGGACATGGCAGGGGACACCAACACAGGCAGGGGATGTGGCAGGGGACACTGGCACAGGCAGGGGACATGGCAGGGGGCACCAGCACGGGCAGGGGGACATGGCAGGGACATGGTAGGGACATGGCAGGGACACCGGCACAGGCAGCTGGGACACGGCAGGGACACTGGCACAGGCAGGGGACACGGCAGGGGACACCAGCACGGGCAGGGGGACATGGCAGGGACGTGGTGGCACACTGGCACAGGCAGCTGGGACATGGCAGGGGACACCAGCATGGGCAGGGGGACATGGCAGGGGACATGGCAGGGACATGGTGGCACACCGGCACAGGCAGGGGACACAGCAGGGACATGGTGGGACACCAGCACAGGCAGGGGACGCGGCAGGGGACACCGGCACAGGCAGGGGGACATGGCAGGGGACACTGGCAGAGGCAGGGGACACAGCAGGGACATGGTGGGACACCAGCACAGGCAGGGGGACATGGCAGGGGACACCAGCACAGGCAGGGGAACATGGCAGGGACATGGTGGCACACTGGCACAGGCAGCTGGGACATGGCAGGGGACACCAGCACAGGCAGGGAGACATGGCAGGGGACACTGGCAGAGGCAGGGGATGCGGCAGGGGACACCAGCACAGGCAGGGGACATGGCAGGGGACACCGGCAGAGGCAGGGGGACATGGCAGGGACATGGTGGCACACCGGCACAGGCAGGGGACATGGCAGGGGACACCGGCAGAGGCAGGGGACACAGCAGGGACATGGTGGGACACCGGCACAGGCAGGGGACGCGGCAGGGGACACCAGCACAGGCAAGGGACATGGCAGGGGACACTGGCAGAGGCAGGGGACACAGCAGGGACATGGTGGGACACCAGCACAGGCAGGGGGACATGGCAGGGGACACCGGCATGGGCAGGGGGACACAGCAGGGACATGGTGGCACACCGGCACAGGCAGGGGACATGGCAGGGGACACCGGCAGAGGCAGGGGGACATGGCAGGGACAGGGGTAGGGGACACAGGAGGCACACGAGCGTGCTCTGGACCCCCAGCAGGGACACAGCCGCGCGCAGGGGACACGGGCCCCGGCAAGGGGACACCACGGCAGGGACACCAAGGGTGGGGACAGCAGGGTTGGGGACAGCGTCCTCACCGCGTCCAGTTGTAGGTGGGGGGCGGGTTGCCGTCCCCCAGGCAGGTCAGCGTGGCCCCCTCCATGCCCTCCTGCCACTCCTCCGTGTGCCCCAGCACCGAGGCGTCCGACAGGTCTGGGGACCGGGGGACAGTGAGGGGACGAGCAGGGACAGACCCCGTGTCACCCCCACGTCCCCTCCATTCCCAAGGCCCCCCCTCCACGTCCCCAAAGCCCTCCACGGCGACGTCCCCCAATGCCCTCCATGCCCCCCATGTCCTCTGTGTCCCCAACGCCCTCCACCTCCCCAGTGGCCCCCGGGTCCCTCAATGTCCCTCATGCCCATCATGTCCCCAACATCCTCCTTGTCCCTCAATGCCCCCCGTGCTCCTCAAGGCCCATCATGTCCCCCACGCCCTCCAAGTCCCCCAACGACCCCCAATGCCCCCCACGCCCATCACGTCCCTCCTGCATCCCATGTCCCCAGTGCCCCCGTTCCTTCCGTGCCCCCCATGTCCCCAGTGCCCATCGTGTCCCCCACGCTCTCCAAGGCCCCCAATGACCCTCAAAGACCCCCGTACCCCCACGTCCCCCATGCCCGCCATGTCCCCAGTGCCCCCATTCCTTCCATGTCCCCGGTGCCCATCATGTCCCCCCCGCCCTCCATGCGCCCTGTGTCCCCCATGCCCTCCAAGTCCCCCAATGCCCCCCATGACCCTTGATGTCCACCACGCTCGTCATGTCCCCCACGCCCTCCAAGTCCCCCAACGACCCTCAATGCCCCCCCGTACCCCCCCGTCCCCAATGCCCACCGTGTCCCCTCCATGCCCCCCATGTCCTCCATGCGCCCCATGACCCTCAATGCCCCCCATGCCCGTCGTGTCCCACCTGCATCCCATGTCCCCAGTGTCCCCATTCCTTCTATGCCCCCCATGTCCCCAGTGCCCATCGTGTCCCCCACGCCCTCCATGCGCCCTGTGTCCCCCATGCCCTCCAAGTCCCCCAATGACCCTCAAAGCCCCCCACGCCCATCATGTCCCCCACGATCTCCAAGTCCCTCAATGACCCCAAATGCCCCCCATGACCCTCGATGCCCATCATGCCCATCGTGTCCCCGATGCCCTCCAAGTCCCCCAACGGCCCCCAACGCCCATCACGTCCCACCTGCATCCCATGTCCCCAGTGTCCCCATTCCTTCTATGCCCCCCATGTCCCCAGTGCCCATCATGTCCCCCACGCCCTCCATGCGCCCTGTGTCCCCCACGCCCTCCAAGTCCCCCAATGCCCCCCATGACCCTCGATGCCCACCACGTCCCCCACGCCCTCCATGCACCCTGTGTCCCCCATGCCCTCCAAGTCCCCCAATGACCCTCAATGCCCCCCATGCCCATCGTGTCCCACCTGCATCCCATGTCCCCAGTGCCCCCGTTCCTTCCGTGCCCCCCATGTCCCCCATGACCATCACATCCCCCACGCCCTCCAAGTCCCCCAATGCCCCCCATGACCCTCGATGCCCACCACGTCCCCAATGCCCTCCACGTGCCTTGTGTCCCCCACGCCCTCCAAGTCCCCCAATGCCCCCCATGATCCTCGATGCCCACCACGTCCCCAATGCCCTCCACGCGCCCTGTGTCCCCCACGCCCTCCAAGCCCCCCAAGACCCTCGATGCTCACCACGCCCACCATGTCCCCAATGCCCTCCACTCGCCCTGTGTCCCCCCACGCTCTCCAAGTCCCCCAACAACCCTCAACGCCCCCCCATGCCCACCACGTCCCACCTCCATCCCCCATCCCCAGCGCCCCCCGCATCCCCCGGCCCCCCGCCCCCAGCGCGACGCCCCGGTGCCGCACAGGCGACGCTGAGGAGGTGGGTGATCCTCTTCTCGTGGCGCAGGCCCGGGTGGGCCACCACGCAGGTCAGGCTCTTGCCGTTCATGCTGCGCCCGGGCACGAGGAAGAACTCGCTGGTGACGGAGGCGGAGCGGGCGTGCGCCGAGCGCCGCGTGGCGTTGGTGCCCCGCACCTCCGTCTCCCAGTGCACCGAGGGCACCGGGTTGCCCTCCGCCGTGCACGAGGCCGCCAGCGTCCGGCCCTGCCCTTCCTCCAGCGGCGGCCCCGGGTTCAGGATGGGCAGCGGCGGCACTGCGGGCGGCACCGGCAACCGGTGGGTGCTGCGCCCGCTGGCGGGCTCTGCCGCGGCGGTGACCCCAGACTCCCTGCGCCAACCAGTTCCCCCTGTGCCCAAGGCCCACTGTCCCATGCCCGTCACCGCTCGCCTGCTGCCCTGTGCCCGTTGCCCACCGCCCTGTGCCCGTTGCCCCTTGCCCACCACCCAATTGCCCCATGCCCACCACCCAATCGCCCCATGCCCACCACCCTATGCCCGTTACCACGGCCCCACCCTCATCACCGCGTGCCCATCGCCCCATGCCCCCACCCCACGCCCATCGCCCCATGCCTGTCACCCAGTGCCCGTCACCCACCACCCCACGCCCATCGCCCCATGCCAGTCACCCAGTGCCCGTCACCCACCACCCCACGCCCACAGGCCCCACTGCTCCGCACCCATCACCCTATGCCCATTGTCCACCACCCCACCCTCATCACCCCGTGCCCATCACCCCATGCCCCCACCCCACACTTGTCACCCAATGCCCATCACCCCCCACCCCATCCCCATCCCCCAGTGCCCATCACCCCCCACCCCATCCTCATCACCCCCCCACCCCATCACTCAGTGCCCATCACCCCCCACCCCATCCCCATCCCCCAGTGCCCATCACCCCCCACCCCATCCTCATCACCCTATCCCCACTGCCCCACACTCCCCACCCCACGCCCATCACCCTATGCCCACCACCCCACCCCATCATCTCATCCCCCCATGTCCATCACCCCACAGCCCTCACCCCACCCTCATCACCCCACACCCACCACCCCACGCCCATCACCCCATGCCCCATCCTCATCACCCTATGCCCACCGCCCCATTACCCCCCACCCCATCCCCACCGCCCCATCACCCACCACCCCATCCCAATCACCCCATGCCCGTCACCCCCCACCCCATCCCCACCACCCCATCCCCACCACCCCATCACCTACCACCCCATCCCCACCACCCCATGCCCATCACCCCATGCCCATCACCCCATGCCCGTCCCCACCGCCCCATCACCCACCGCCCCATCACCCACCGCCCCATCCCCGTCACCCCATGCCCGTCACCCCATGCCCGTCCCCACCACCCCATCACCCACCACCCCATCCCCACCACCCCATGCCCATCACCCCATGCCCGTCACCCCCCACCCCATCCCCACCGCCCCATCCCCGTCACCCCATGCCCGTCACCCCCCACCCCATCCCCACCACCCCCCACCCCATCCCCACCACCCCATGCCCGTCACCCCATGCCCGTCCCCACCGCCCCATCACCCACCACCCCATCCCCGTCACCCCATCCCCGTCACCCCATCCCCGTCACCCCATGCCCGTCACCCCATCCCCATCACCCCATGCCCGTCCCCACCACCCCATCACCCACCACCCCATCCCCGTCACCCCATCCCCGTCACCCCATCCCCGTCACCCCATGCCCGTCCCCACCACCCCATCACCCACCACCCCACACCCCTCACCCCCCCCCCCCCCCCCCCCCGCCCGGCCACTCACCCAGCACCTTGAGCGTGAGGTGCCCCTCGAAGGTGCCCTGGGGGAAGGTGCTGAGGTGACACTCGTAGTCGCCCTCGTCGCCCTGCACGGCGTTCCTGAGGACGATGGCGCTGTCCTCCAGCGCCCCGGCCGCCCGCCGCAGCACCCGCCCGCCGTAGGGCTCCTGCACGTGCTCGCCGTGCTGCCGGTCGAGGACGGCCACCTTGGTGCTGCGCCCGCCGGGGCCCCGCTTCAGCCACGTCACCTGCACCACCTGCTCCTGCTCCTGCGCCCGGTACCGGCACGGCAGCACCACGTCCTGGCCCAGCACCGCCGTCACGCTCCGCTCCACCTCCACCACGCCCGCGCCGCCGCCTGCGGGCACCCAAGGGTGGCACCGGGCGCTCGACGGGCGCGCCGGAGTTGGGGCGGGGGGGGGGGGCGGTGGGGGGGGGGGGGGGTGGTGCTGGCACGCAAGGGTGCGGGGGACCGTGCAAGGGACGGAGGGGACGCTCGTGGTGGTGCAGAGCCGTGCCGGGGCTTGTGCACGTGCGAGGGCCCGCGGGGATGGTCACGCACGCTCCGGCACACTTGGGGTTGCACACACTGGCACGCACACATGTGCAAGAGCGCTTGGGCACACTCACGCGCATGTGCACCTGTGCAAGGGACCGAGGGGACGCTCGTGGTGGTGCACAGCCGTGCTGGGGCTTGTGCACGTGCGAGGGCCCTCAGGGACGCTCCGGCACACTTGGGGTTGCACACACTGGCACTCACACATGTGTAAGAGCGCTTGGGCACACTCACGCGCATGTGCTCCCTGTGCAAGGGACTGAGGGGAGGATCGTGGTGGTGCACAGCCGTGCTGGGGCTCGTGCACATGCGAGGGCCCGCGGGGATGGTCGCGCACGCTCTGGCACACTTGGGGTTGCACACACTGGCACGCACACACGTGCAAGAGCACTTGGGCACACTCACGTGTACGTGCTCCCCGTGCAAGGGACGGAGGGGACGCCTGTGGTGGTGCACAGCCGTGCCGGGGCTCGTGTACGTGCAAGGGCCCTCAGGGATGCTTGTGCATGCTCTGGCACACTTGGGGTTGCACACACTGGCAGTCACACACGTGCAAGAGCGCTTGGGCACGCTCATGCTCACACGCACCCGTGCAAGGGACAGAGGGGACGCTCGTGGTGGTGCAGAGCCGTGCTGGGGCTCGTGTACGTGCAAGGGCCCTCAGGGATGCTTGTGCATGCTCCGGCACACTTGGGGTTGCACACACTGGCACTCACACACGTGCAAGAGCACGTGGGCACACTCATGCTCACACACACCCGTGCAAGGGACCGAGGGGACGCTCGTGGCGGTGCAGAGCCGTGCTGGGGCTCGTGCACGTGCGAGGGCCCGCGGGGATGGTCACACACGCTCCGGCACACTTGCGGTTGCACACACTGGCAGTCACACACGTGCAAGAGCGCTTGGGCACGCTCATGCTCACACGCACCCGTGCAAGGGACAGAGGGGACGCTCGTGGTGGTGCACAGCCGTGCTGGGGCTCGTGCACGTGCGAGGGCCCGCGGGGATGGTCACACACGCTCTGGCACACTTGGGGTTGCACACACTGGCACGCACACACGTGCAAAAGTGCTTGGGCACACTCACGCGCATGTGCACCCGTGCAAGGGACAGAGGGCATGCTCACACATGGTCCAGCACACTTGTGGTTGCACACACTGGCACTTACACACGTGTAAGAGCGTTTGGGCACACTCACATGCACGTACTCCCCGTGCAAGGGACCAAGGGGAGGCTCGTGGTGGTGCAGAGCCGTGCTGGGGCTCGTGCACGTGCGAGGGCCCTCAGGGATGGTCACACATGCTCTGGCACACTTGGCACTGCACACACTGGGACTCACACACGTGCAAAAGCGCTTGGGCACACTCACACACATGTGCACCCGTGCAAGGGACCGAGGGGAGGCTCGTGGTGGTGCACAGCCGTTCTGGGGCTCGTGCACGTGCGAGGGCCCTCAGGGATGGTCACGCACTCTCCGGCACACTTGGGGTTGCACACACTGGCACGCACACACGTGCAAGAGCACGTGGGCACACTCACGTGTACGTGCTCCCCGTGCAAGGGACTGAGGGGAGGCTCGTGGTGGTGCAGAGCCGTGCTGGGGCTCGTGCACGTGTGAGGGCCCGCGGGGATGGTCACACACGCTCTGGCACATTTGGGGTTGCAAACACTGGCACTCACACACGTGCAAGAGCACGTGGGCACACTCACACGCATGTGCACCCATGCAAGGGACAGAGGGCATGCTCACACATGGTCCAGCACACTTGTGGTTGCACACATTGGCACTCACACACGTGCAAGAGTGCTTGGGCACACTCATGCTCACACGCACCCGTGCAAGGGACCAAGGGGAGGCTCGTGGTGGTGCAGAGCCGTGCTGGGGCTCGTGTACGTGCGAGAGCCCGCAGGGATGGTCACACACGCTCCGGCACACTTGGCACTGCACACACTGGCACTCACACACGTGCAAGAGCATGTGGGCACACTCATGCTCACACGCACCCGTGCAAGGGACCAAGGGGAGGCTCATGGCGGTGCAGAGCCGTGCTGGGGCTCGTGCACGTGTGAGGGCCCACGGGGACGCCTCGGCACACTTGGGCTTGCACACATGGGCACTCACACGCATGCAAGAGCACTTGGGCGCGATTGCACGCGCTCCCACATACTCGCACACGCTCCAGCACACTTGTTCTTGCACAAATCCACGTGTTTCTCCAGGCACGCTCACACACACTCGGGCACATTTGGGCACCCGCTTGTGCACGCCTGGATGTACTCACAGACATGCAGGCACGTTTGCACACGCTGGTGCACCCTTGTGCCTGTGCACACCCGTGCATTCACATACACTTGGGCACACTTGCGCACGCTCATACGTCCTCGTGCTTGCAAGCGCTCACGTGCCCTTGGGTGCCACTTGCACACGCTCCTGCACACTTGTGCAGGCTCAGGCACGGTTCGACACACTCGTGCATTCCTCGGTGCACTCAGGCACACTCGGGCACGCTTGAAAGCTCTTGTAGGTGCTCGGGCACACTTGCACTCTCACGCACACTTGGGCGTGCCTGGACACACTCATGGGTGCGCTCTCACGCTCACACACACCCGGGTGCACTGACACGCCCACGGGCACGCTTGCACGTGCTCACGAGCACCACGGCAAGCTTGCGCTCACACGCGCGCGCCCACGCTCGTGCACGCTCGGACCCACGCAGGCACGGCTGGGCACGCTCGCGCCCGCTTGGATGTGCTCGTGCTCGCGCGCCCTCAGGCACACTTGGGCGCGCTCACACGCGCACACGCCGGTTTAGGCACGCTCGCCCGCACACGGGCACGCTCGTGCACACTCGGGCCCCCTCCAGCGTGCTCGAGCGCGCTCGTACACGCTTCCGCACGCCGGCGCGTCCCTGGGCACGCTCCCGCGCGCTCGGACGCGCTCCCGCGCGCTCCCGCGCCCGTGGTCACAGCCGTGCGGGCTCGCGCGCGCTCGTGCACGTACGTTCGGGCACGCTCACGCCGGCAGAGACCCCCTCGCGCGCGCGCGGGCACGCTCGAGACGCGCTCGGGAACGCTCGCAGCCCTCCTCCCCCCCCCCCCACCCCGGCGCCGCGCGTGCTCGTGCGCGCTCGCGCTCACTCCGGCGCGCCCGCGCCCACCACGCGCCTTGCGCGCCCCCGGGCCCTCTCGCGCGCTCGCCCCTCTCTCTCTCTCCGCTCCTGCCTTCGTGCCCCGGCGCGCGCTCCCGTTCCGCCGCGGCCGCCCGCGCGCGCGCTCGCGCGCGCTCCCGCGAGGCCGGCGGGTGTCGGGGCGGGGCCGGCGGGTCCCGCCCAACCGCTCGGCGACGCCGGGGGAAGCGGCCGGGCCGGCGCGTCCGGCCCAACCGGCCCGCGCGGATGCCGGGCCCTGCCGGGGCTTGCGGAGGGCTCCCGCCCCCGCCGGCCCCCGGGGCTCCCCGCCGAGCCCCCCGCTCGCCGGGCCCGGCCTAATTACTGCCCCCCCCCCTTACACACACCACACACACCCCCCCCCGGTTAATTAACTAATTGCGGTGCTGCCCAGGCCGGGAGCCACGGGCCGCGCTGCCCTCGCCGCCGCGGCTCCGCCTCGGTGTCCCCTGGCGCGGCGGTGGGGCCGGGGGGGGTGCCGGTACCGGGGGGGGGGTGGTGGTGGGGGGGGGGGGAGGAGGAGGAGGAGGGGGACGACGGGACGGGACGGGATGACACGACACGACGACACCGGGTGCCGTCGGGGCTGGCGGGCGGTCCCCGCCGCGGGGCGTCCCCACCCAGCGGGGCCGAGCGCGTGGGAACGGAGCCGGGAACCGGCTCGACCGGATCCCGCGGGCCCCCCCCCCCCACGCCCCGGCCGGGCTCAGCCCGCGGCGGGGTGCGGGACCGGGGGGGGGGGGGGGGGGGAGACGACGAGGGTCCCGGGGGGGGGAGACGGAGACGGAGACGGAGACGGGAGGGGGGGGGGGGTGTCAGCCGCGGGGGGTGCACACGCGGCTCCGCCTTCGCGCCCGCCGCCCCTCGGCGTGGGCCCGCACACGCGTGTGCCCCCCCGGGGCACACACGGCTATATGGACCCCCCCCCCCACCCGCAAGCCGTCACGTGCGCGTGCTTGCCCCGTGCACACGCGTGTGCACACACACACACAGAGACACACTCCCCCCCCCCCCCCCCCCCCCCAGGAGCCGCAGCCCCGACGGCCGGCGATGGGCACGGAGCGGCACCGAGCCCATCGCCGGGGGCGGGGGGGGGGGGGGCAAGGCAGGGGTCGTTCCCCACTCGAAGCCCCCGACCCCCCCCCGCCCCCCAGGGCTGCGAGTCACGAGGGGGGGGGGGAAGTGTCAGCACCTCCGGGCGTGACGTCACCCCCCCCCGCGGCTCCCGGCCGGTTCCCACGGGTCCGCTGCCAGCGGGGAAACTGAGGCACGGCCCGACCCCTGCCTGGGCACACGCGGGCACGCGCGCGGACACGGACACACACGCGCGGGAGGAGGGGGGGGGTGGGGGGCACGCGCACGGACACGCGCAGGCGGGCACAGGTGCACGGAGCCACAGGTGCACACGCGTGGGATCACACGTACACACACGCACACGCTCACGCCCCCCCCCCCCCCCGCGTGTGTGCACACGCGTGTGCCCCCCCCCCCCCGCCCCGCCCCCCCTGCCCCAGCGGCCGCCCCCGGGTCTCGCCCCCCGCCCCGGTCCCGCACCCCCCGGGCAGCCGCTGCCCCCCGCTCCCCGCCGCACCCCCTCGCCCCGGTCCCGTCTCCCAGCCCGGAGCAGCCGGTGCTCCCGGTTGCCCCCCGCCCCGCCCCGGGGTCCCGCTCCCTCCCGGTGTCCCGGTGCCGGTCGTGCCTTACCGGTGGCGGTGAGGAGGAGGAGGAGGAGGTGGAAGGGCGTCCCGGGCCGCATCCCGCGGGGGGCCATGCGGACACCTGCGGGCTCACGGCGCTGCTCGGCCCCCGGCCAGCACCATCCGGGCCGAACCGAGCTGCACCGGGACGAACCGGGCTAAGCTTTGCCGGGCCGCTCCGGGCAGTACCGGGCCGTACCGGGCCGCTCCGGGCCGATCGCGGCGGAGGGGCCGGTGCTGCACCGCTCCGAGCCGGGACGGGACGGGGGGGGGGGGGGGGCGAGACGGGGAGACGGGGGGCGGAGCCGGCGGCGGGGCGGGTCCGTCGGGGGCGGGGCCTGATGGGGTGCGGTCGGTGGGGCGGGGCCGGGCGGGGCGGACCGGTCTGGCCGGTAGGGGCAGGGGCGGGGCCGAGGGCGCGGCCTTAAAGGGGCGATGGTCGCCGTCGGGGAGCGGTGGGTCCCACCCGGGGCGCTCCCTCGCCGCGTCGGGCAGCGACTCCCCGGGGGGTGGGTTCCCAGCGTCACCTCCCCCACCCGTGGTACCTCCGGGGTGCGCGTGGGTGCCCCCAGCGACCCTCCTGTCCCTCCCCCACGATCTCCCATTAACTCCCATGCCCCTCCCAGTCCCTTCCCCGTGCTCCCCGCAGGGTGAGACCCCACAAAAATCCCTGTTTCTGCCCAAACTCCGGGGCAGAGGAAGGGGGAGGGCTGTAGGCCGGCACCGCCGCCCACCCCCCCAAACTTTACGGTCCCCAAATCCCACCGGACACCGCAGGGGAGCCGGGGCGGGGGGGGACATGGCAGTTTATTGGCACAGCAAGAGCCTGGCAGGGGGGAGAAGGGGGTGGGCGAGCGGGGGGAGCTCAGCCCTGCAGAGACGGGGCGCAACTCAGCACCGCAGTGACCGGACACAACTCAGCACAGCAGTGACTGGACACAGCACAGCAGTGACCCCGCAACCCGGGGTGCCCCCACCCGACTCCTTTGGGGAGGAGAGTGGGGGCGAGCGGGGGGGGAGCGGGGACACCCCCCCCCCCGGCAGTACCCGGGGGCCCCCTCAGGCACCCGTCGCTTCGGAGCTTTCTGGAGATGGGTCCTTGGCGGCGGCACAGAGGTGGAAAAGCCCTGGAGGGAGAAAGGAGGCCGTGGGGTGCGGGGGCGGCTCGGTGTGGGTGTGGGAGCCCTCCCTGATGCCCCCCACCCATGGGTGCCCTCGGCACATGGCCAGGCCCAGCCCTGCCCTGCAGAGACCGGGCAAAGCTCAGCGCAGCAGTGACACCCCCCTACCTGCCGAGCCGGTGAGGACGACGGCGACCCAGCCCAGGATGTAGGACCAGGAGAAGCGCCAGGCCGTGCCGGCCGGCCCCAGGAGGCTCAGCGTGCCGGCCGTGTACACCGCCAGCCCCAGCAGCGCCAGCAGAGCTGTGGGCAGAGGGGACGGGTCGGTGGCACGGGCTGGCCCAGCGTGCGAGCCCCCCAGCCGGGTGCGCAGAGACCGGGCACAGCTCAGCGCAGCAGTGACCAGTCCCAGCCCGGCCCTGCAGAGACCAGGCACAGCTCAGCGCAGCAGTGAGTCCCCTGAGGACAGTCCCCAAGGCCCGTGTGCCCCAGCCTGACCATCCCCCCCCCCCCCCAGTCCGACCGTTCCCCCCCCCAGCCCAACCATCCCCCCCCCCAGCCCGTCCCCACGTACCAGCCAGGAGCAGGGTGACGCCGGCCACACGGGCACGCGCCCGCCGGGCAGCGCTGGCCACGACAGAGAGCCCCAGGGCGAGGCCGGTGGCGGCGGTGAGCACCGAGAGCAGCATCAGCACCCGCGTGGCCTCCCATAAGGCTGGGGGGGCAGGGGGGGGGGTGTGACACACACAAGTGTTGGGGGACACCTGGGGGTCACGGGACCCCGAGAAAGTGCATGCCCAGGGCACTGCCCCCACGCCCTGCCTGCCGAGGCCGGACACAGCTCAGCACAGCAGTGACACCCTCCCCCCCAGCCCCCACCCTGCAGAGGCCGGACACAGCTCAGCACAGCAGTGACCCCCCCCCCCCCCAGCCCCCACCCTGCCGAGGCTGGACACAGCTCAGCACAGCAGTGACCCCCCCCAGCCCCCACCCTGCCGAGGCCGGACACAGCTCAGCGCAGCAGTGACCCCCCCCGGCCCCCACCCTGCCGAGGCCGGACACAGCTCAGCGCAGCAGTGACCCCCCCCGGCCCCCCCTGCCGAGGCCGGACACAGCTCAGCGCAGCAGTGACCCCCCCCAGCCCCCCCCCCTGCCGAGGCCGGACACAGCTCAACACAGCAGTGACCCCCCCCAGCCCCCCCCCCCGCAGAGGCCGGACACAGCTCAGCGCAGCAGTGACCCCCCCCAGCCCCCCCCCTGCCGAGGCCGGACACAGCTCAACACAGCAGTGACCCCCCCCAGCCCCCCCCCCCGCAGAGGCCGGACACAGCTCAGCGCAGCAGTGACCCCCCCACCCCCCCCCCCTGCAGAGGCTGGGCACAGCTCAACACAGCAGTGACCCCCCCCAGCCCCCCCCCTGCCGAGGCCGGACACAGCTCAGCGCAGCAGTGACCCCCCCCAGCCCCCACCCTGCCGAGGCCGGACACAGCTCAGCGCAGCAGTGACCCCCCCCAGCCCCCCCCCCTGCCGAGGCCGGACACAGCTCAGCGCAGCAGTGACCCCCCCGGCCCCCCCTGCCGAGGCCGGACACAGCTCAACACAGCAGTGACCCCCCCCAGCCCCCCCCCCCCGCAGAGGCCGGACACAGCTCAGCGCAGCAGTGACCCCCCCCGGCCCCCCCTGCCGAGGCCGGACACAGCTCAGCGCAGCAGTGACCCCCCCCAGCCCCCCCCCTGCCGAGGCCGGACACAGCTCAACACAGCAGTGACCCCCCCCAGCCCCCCCCCCCGCAGAGGCCGGACACAGCTCAGCGCAGCAGTGACCCCCCCCAGCCCCCCCCCTGCCGAGGCCGGACACAGCTCAACACAGCAGTGACCCCCCCCAGCCCCCCCCCCCCGCAGAGGCCGGACACAGCTCAGCGCAGCAGTGACCCCCCCCAGCCCCCCCCCTGCCGAGGCCGGGCACAGCTCATCTCACCCGGTGCGTACCTGGGGTGCTGGGGTGGGGGTGGCAGTGTCCCCCGAGGCAGGCGTGCCACAGCCCGAGGCTGGCGGTGCCACCGGGCGCCCGGCGCTGCAGCCAGAAGCGGGTGGCGGTGGCGGCCAGGAGCAGGGCCAGGCCGCTGGCCCCGCACAGCAGCCCCCCGCCCGCCGGCATCCCCCTGCGCCGGGGGACACAGGGGACAGTCGTGGGGACATCGCCGGGGGACGTCGGGGACCCGCGGTGGCATCGCCAGGGGACACCCACCCATGGGGACATCTCTGGGGGACACGGGGGACCTGGGGTGGCATCCCCAGGGGACACCCATGGGGACATCTCTGGGGGACACGGGGTGGCATCTCCAGGGCACACCCAGGGGGACATCTCTGGGGGATATGGGGAGGCCCGCGGTGGCCTCTCCAGGGGACACCCACCCATGGGGACATCTCTGGGGGACATGGGGTGGCATCTCCAGGGGACACCCACCCATGGGGACATCTCTGGGGGACACGGGGGACCTGGGGTGGCATCTCCAGGGGACACCCACCCATGGGGACATCTCTGGGGGACACGGGGGACCTGGGGTGGCATCTCCAGGGGACACCCACCCATGGGGACATCTCTGGGGGATATAGGGGACCCAGGGAGGCCTCTCCAGGGGACACCCACACAGGGGGACATCTCTGGGGGACATGGGGGGACCCGCAGTGGCCTCTCCAGGGGACACCCACCCATGGGGACATCTCTGGGGGACACGGGGGACCCGGAGTGGCATCTCCAGGGGACACCCATGGGGACATCTCTGGGGGACACGGGGTGGCATCTCCAGGGGACACCCATGGGGACATCTCTGGGGGATATGGGGGGACCTGGGGTGGCATCTCCAGGGGACACCCACCCATGGGGACATCTCTGGGGGACACGGGGGACCTGGGGTGGCATCTCCAGGGAACACCCACCCATGGGGACATCTCCGGGGGACATGGGAGGACCTGGGGTGGCATCTCCAGGGGACACCCATGGGGACATCTCTGGGGGACCCGGGGTGGCCTCTCCAGGGGACACCCACCCATGGGGACATCTGCGGGGGCTGTCAGCAGAAGCCAGGGTGGCACCTCAGGGACACGGGGGGGGGGACACAACGGGACTCGGGGGGTGACACCGGTGGCTGGGGGCACTCGGGGGGGGGGGGGGGGGGGGGCGGCACCTCGGGGGACCCAGGGGTGGCATCTCTGGGAGGCGGGTGGGGACACTGGGGACAGACACACCACCCCACACCCCCCCCCCCCGGCTACTCACCTGCCTTCAGCACCCGCCAGCCGGGTGCCCCATGGCCGCTTGTCCCTCTGTCCCCGTCCCTCTGTCCCTCTGCTCCCCCCCGCCGTGTCCGTGTCCCCCCCCCCCCCCCCCGTCCCTCTGTCCCCCCGGGGGGGCGGCGCACGCGGCGGTGTCATTGTTGGGGACACAAAGCGGGGAAGGCTCTGGGCGCTGTCGCCACCCGGGCGCTGACACGGCAAAAGCTCGTCCCCGCCGGTGTCCCCAGGGTGGCACCGCGGGGGGGGGAGGAGGGGGAGGAGGGGGCAAGGGACACAGCTGGGGTCCCACCCGGAGTCCCCTCCAGACACCCCCCCCCCCCCCCCGGGGACAGCGGGTACCGTCACCACGGGCAGGATCGGTCCCGGGTGGGCTGGGGACCCTGCGGCCACCCGGCTGGGGACAGGGCACTGGGGACATGGGGGGACACGGGGGGACACCAGGGACAAGGACACAGGGGACACTGGTGGCACCAGGGCGGGGGCACGGGGGACACTGGGGTGTGAGTCCCGGGGGGGTGGGAGCCCCCCCAGGGTGGGGTTGGGTCCCCAGGGGTGTCCGCTGGTGGCACACGCTGCGGGGGGGGGGGGGGGGGGATGGGTTGCACACGCGTGTGCCCTGGAGCCGGGCACGCACACCCCTGCGGGCACGCTGGCACGTGGGGCGGGCACAGGCGTCCCACGGGGGACACCACGGGGGGGGGGGGGACACGACACCACTGGGGGACCCCCCAGACATGGGCACACGCGTGCACACGCACCCCCCCTCAACATGTGCACACGCACCCGCGCGGGCACACGCGGGCACACGCCCACGTGCACGCTGGCCCCCCCCCACTCTTGCACACACGCACAGATGTGTGCACACACGTGCTCTCACACTCACATGCACACGCACATGCTCACACATGCACACACTCACACACACGCACACACGCACATGCTCACACACACGCTCACACACACAAGCTCTTACATACACACGCACGCACACACACACGCTCACACACACGCACACACACACGCGCACACACATACACACACACGCTCACACACGCTCACACACATACACACACACGCTCACGCACACACACACGCTCACACACACGCTCACGCACACACACATGCTCACACACACACACATGCTCACACACGCACACACACATGCACACACACACGCACACACACACATGCTCACACACGCACACACACATGCACACACGCACACACACGCACACACACACGCACACACACACACGCTCACACACACGCTCACACACGCACACGCACGCGCACACGCACGCACACACACACGCACACACACACACGCACGCACACATGCTCACACACACACGCACACACACACGCTCACACACACGCGCGCACACACACGCTCACACACGCACACGCACATGCTCACACACACGCACACACACACGCTCACACACGCACACACACACGCTCACACACGCACACACACACGCTCACACACATGCACACACACACGCTCACACACGCACACACACGCTCACGCACACACACACGCTCACACACACGCTCACGCACACACACACATGCTCACACGCACACACATGCTCACACACGCACACACACATGCACACACACACGCACACACACACGCACACACACACATGCTCACACGCTCACACACACGCACACACACACGCACACACACGCTCACACACACACACACACGCACACACGCACACACACGCACACACACGCACACACACACATGCTCACACACACACACACGCACACACACACGCTCACACACACGCTCACACACGCACACACACACGCTCACACACACGCGCACACACACACACACACACACACGCTCACACACACGCTCACACACGCACACACACACGCTCACACACACGCTCACACACGCACACACACACGCTCACACACACACACACACACGCACACACACACACGCTCACACACACGCTCACACACACACACACGCACACACACGCACGCTGTCCCGGGTCACAGCAGCAGGAGGAGGATGAAGAGGAGGAGGAGGCCGAGGCCGAAGCCGTCGCGGGGGGGGGGCCTGGCACAGGGGGGGCTGCAGGGGGCACCTGGGGAGAACGGGGGGGGGGGGGGGTGGGGAACCACCTCAGGGGCTGCCCGCAGCCCCACGGGCCTGATGCCAGGGTGAGGGGCTCCCAGCACCTGCCACCCCAAAGCCAGGGTGAGGGGCTCCCGCCACCCCCCCGCAGCCCCGACGCCAGGGTGAGGGGCTCCCACCACCCCCCCTGCAGCCCCAATACCAGGGTGAGGGGCTCCCACCACCCCCACAGCACCCACAGCCCCGACGCCAGGGTGAGGGGCTCCCACCACCTGCCATCCCCACCACCCCCACAGCCCCGACACCAGGGTGAGGGGCTCCTGCCACCCCCACAGCCCCCGCAGCCCCGACACCAGGGTGAGGGGCTCCCACCACCCCCATAGCACCCACAGGCCTGATGCCAGGGTGAGGGGCTCCCACCACCTGCCATCCCCACCACCCCCACAGCCCCGACGCCAGGGTGAGGGGCTCCCGCCACCCCCACAGCACCCACAGCCCCGACACCAGGGTGAGGGGCTCCCGCCACCCCCCCCGCCCCGCAGCCCCGACGCCAGGGTGAGGGGCTCCCACCACCCCCTGCAGCCCCGAAACCAGGGTGAGGGGCTCCCGCCACCCCCCCCCCCCGCCCCGCAGCCCCGACGCCAGGGTGAGGGTCTCCCACCACCCCCATAGCACCCACAGGCCTGATGCCAGGGTGAGGGGCTCCCACCACCTGCCATCCCCACCACCCCCACAGCCCCGACGCCAGGGTGAGGGGCTCCCGCCACCCCCACAGCCCCCGCAGCCCCGACGCCAGGGTGAGGGTCTCCCACCACCCCCATAGCACCCACAGGCCTGATGCTAGGGTGAGGGGCTCCCACCACCCGCCATCCCCACCACCCCCACAGCCCCGACACCAGGGTGAGGGGCTCCCGCCACCCCCACAGCCCCCACAGCCCCGACGCCAGGGTGAGGGGCTCCCGCCACCCCCCCCCGCCCCGCAGCCCCGACGCCAGGGTGAGGGTCTCACCACTGCTGAGCAGCAGCGTCACCTCCCCGCAGGCGCAGTCGTCCTCGCCCAGCACCAGGCACGTGTAGGTGCCGGCGTCCCCGTCCCGCAGGTGGCCCAGGACCAGCACCCCCGCGGTGCCACCGGGCGCCAGCACCGTGGCGCGGTCGCAGTAGGGTGGGTGGCAGCGGGGGTGGCCGCGGCTCTGGCTGCAGACGGCGGCCCCGGCGCCCGTGGGGTCCCCCCAGAAGTGCCAGTGCACGGCCAGCAGCCGGCCCAGGGGGGCACCCGCCGCGGGGCACCCCAGGGTGACGGTGGCACCCAGCGTGCCGTTGGCCTGCGCCCGGCCGCGGTGGGGGCTGTGGCACAGCCCGCAGCCCTCCGAGGTGTCCCCGCGGCCTGTGGCCGGCTCGGCTGGGCCGTGGCAGGGGGACAGTGCTGGGGGGCCTGGGGACAATGGGGGACTGTCACCGGCACTGGCACCTGTGGTACAGCCATGGGGGGGACCTACCGGTGGGGGACCCTGGGGACTGCCACCGTCCCACGGCCACGGGGGACACTGCTGGGGGACCCTGGGGACCGTCACCATCCCACGGGGGACACCACTGGGGGACCCTGGGGACTGCCACCGTCCCACGGCCACAGGGGACAGTGCTGGGGGACCCTGGGGACCATCACCATCCCACGGAGGACAGTGCTGGGGGACTCTGGGGACCGTCACTTTCCCACAGCCACGGGGGACACTGCTGGGGGATGCTGGGGACCATCACTGTCCCACGGGGGGCACCACTGGGGGACCCTGGGGACTGGCACCATCCTACGGGGGACACTGCTGGGGGACCCAGGGGACCGCCACCATCCCACGGGGGACACCACTGGGGGACCCAGGGGACCGTCACCATCCCATGGGCATGGGGACACTGCTGGGGGACCCTGAGGACCGCCACCATCCCACGGGGGACACCACTGGGGGACCCAGGGGACCGTCACCGTCCCATGGGCATGGGGACACAGCTGGGGGACCCTGGGGACCGTCAACGTCCCACAGCCACGGGGGACACTGCTGGGGGACGCTGGGGACTGTCACCGTCCCACGGAGCGGCCATGGCGGCGACTCGCCGCTGTGGGACACTCGGGGACCGTCACCACCACAGCGCGGGACGGGACCGGGACTGGGACGGGGACACGGGACAGGGACAGGGGCGTGGGAAGGGACGGGGACGGGGACGGGGACATCTCCTCCCCCAGCCCCGAGCCCCGCCGTCTCCTGCAGCCCCCCCCGGCACCCCCCGGACCCCCAGCGCCCCCCCCCCCCGCACCCCCCAGACCCCCAGCACCCCCCAGCACCCTCTGCACCCCCCCGGACCCCCGCACCCCGCAGCCGCCTAGAGCCCCCCGCACCCCCCCTGCACCCTCTGAACCCCCCCGCACCCCCAGCACCCCGCAGCGCCCCAGAGCCCCCCTCACCCCGCGGACCCCCTGCACTCCCCGGACAACTTGCAGCCCCCTGCACCCCCCGGACAACTTGCAGCCCCCTGCACCCTCTACACCCCCCCCGGACCCCCGCACCCCGCAGCCGCCCAGAGCCCCCCGCACCCCCCCTGCACCCTCTGAACCCACCCGCACCCCCAGCACCCCGCAGCGCCCCAGAGCCCCCCTCACCCCGCGGACCCCCTGCACTCCCCGGACAACTTGCAGCCCCCTGCACCCTCTACACCCCCCCGGACCCCCGCACCCCGCAGCCGCCCAGGGCCTCCCGCACCCCCCCTGCACCCTCTGAACCCCCCCGCACCCCCAGCACCCCGCAGCGCCCCAGAGCCCCTCGCACCCCGCGGACCCCCTGCACTCCCCGGACAACTTGCAGCCCCCTGCACCCTCTACACCCCCCCGGACCCCCGCACCTCGCAGCCGCCCAGAGCCCCCCGAAACCCCCCTGCACCCTCTGAACCCCCCCGCACCCCCAGCACCCCGCAGCGCCCCAGAGCCCCCCGCACCCCCCGGACCCCCTGCACTCCCCGGACCACTTGCAGCCCCCTGCACCCTCTGCACCCCCCCGGACCCCCGCACCTCGCAGCCGCCCAGAGCCCCCCGCACCCCCCCTGCACCCTCTGAACCCCCCCGCACCCCCAGCACCCCGCAGCGCCCCAGAGCCCCCCTCACCCCGCGGACCCCCTGCACTCCCCGGACCCCTTGCAGCCCCTTGCACGCTCTGCACCCCCCTCACCCCGCGACCCCCCAGGGCTCCCTGCACCCCCAGCAACCCCCCGCACCCCCCCCCCCCCGCACCCCTCGCCCCCCTCTGCAACCCCCCAGCCCGCTCTGCGACCCCCCTGCAGCCCCCGCCCCCCGGCACCCCGCAGCCCTCCCGCCTCCCCAGCTCCTCCAGCCCCCCCCAGCGCCCCCCAGCGCCCCCCAGCGCCCCCCAGCGCCCCCCCCCCCCCCCAAGGGCACCCACCGGGGGGCAGCAGGGCCGAGCCCAGCCCCAGAGGCAGCAGCAGCGCCCACATCCCCGGGCGGTGGCTCCGGCGGGGCGGGACGGGGCGGGGGACGGGGCGGGCGGGGGCGGCACCGGGAGCGGGGCGGGAGGGGGGGGGGGGGGGGGGGGGGGGGAACAACGACGACACACGCACATACACACAGACGACACAGGACCCCCCCCCCCCCCCGCAAGAGCCACGTGGCGAGTGGCTCCTTCCCGCTGCCCGCCTTGGTGGCCCCCAAATGCACCCGGCTCGGGGGGGGTGCGGGGGGGTGTGTGTGTGTCCCCGCCCCGAGTCCCGGTGCTGTCACCTCCCCGGTCACGGCAGCTCTGGCCCGGTGCGGGAGGGGGGTGGGGGGGGGTGGGGGGTGTCACTGTCACCCCTCTGTCCCAGCCAGGAGGTCACCGTCACTGCAGGGTCCCACCACTGGAGAATGCTTGGGGATGGTCCGGGGGGGGGGGTCATTGTCACCCCGCTGTGGCCCACCCAGGGGATCGCTGTCACCCCCATGCCCCACCCAGCGGGGGGGGGGTCAATATCACCCATGTCCCACCCAGGGTCTCCCCATCACCCCCATGTCCCACCGCCACCCCCCCCCCCCCCCCCCCAGGCAGCCCGGCCCCCCCCCCCCCCCCCTACCGGGGTGTCGTGTCCCCCCCCCCCCCCATGCACTGAACCCACCAGGGCTCAGCGTGGAGAGAGGCGGCTGCCCGCGGGGGGGGGGGGGGCAGCTGAACCCCCAAACCAACACATCAACACCCCAGAATCCTCCCAGGCCCCAAAGGCACTGCCCCCCCCCTCCCCCCCTCCGGGCTTTCCTCCCCTTTTTTTCCCAGTCTGGAGCAGGAAAGGGACCCCTTGGCCCCCCCACCCCGCCGCTGGCGAGGGTCCACAGTGGGGCGGGGGGGGGGGACACACACGACACACCCCGGACGCTCCCACCCACTGCAGGAAAAACCACACCTGGAGGCCGAGTGTCCCCTCGGGCCCTTTATTGGACAAGGCGGGGGGGACACACACACGGGACCCCCCCATCCCGTTTCCCCCCCCCCCCCCCCTCCCCCTCCTTTTTTCCTGCCCCCCCCGCCCCCCCTCAGTCCTCCAGGTTGCGGAAAGCCGCCTGCATCTCCTCGTTGAGCTGGGCGAAGGCTGCGGTGATGTTGGCTTCGCCGTCCTTCACCGGGTCCTGGGGACAAGGAGGGGGGGACACACACGGCCACATCACCCCCACCACCCCCCACGGCGGGGTCACAGCCCCCCCCCAACGACCCCCACCTTGAACTTCATGGCGCTCAGCTTGTAGAGGATGTCCCCCAGGCTCTCGCGGATGGTGGCCCAGGTGACGCGGCGCTCGCCCGGCGCGGTGGCCTCCACGGCGTGCCGCGCCAGGTCGTAGAAGGTGACCATGTTGTGCAGCATCCCCACCGTCTTGTAGAAGGGGCAGAACCTGGGGGGGGATGGGGGGTGGGGGGGGTCGGGGTCGGGTCAGGGCTGGGGGCCGGGGGGGCGGGGGGGGCGCCGGGGGTACCTGTCGTAGGAGGAGTAGCCGTTCTGCTGGAGGAAGTCGTCCTTGAGGAT
Source organism: Leptosomus discolor (assembly GCF_034619465.1). Lineage (NCBI taxonomy): Eukaryota > Metazoa > Chordata > Aves > Leptosomiformes > Leptosomidae > Leptosomus > Leptosomus discolor. The sequence goes on from NW_028237774.1 coordinate 43,191, forward strand.
CTTCGCCACCTCCAGGGTCACCTTGTCGGCCTCGGCGAGGGACGCCTGCGGGGGGACGGGTGGGGCGTCCCTATCCCCATCCCCACCCCATCCCCATCCCCATCCCCATCCCCCATCCCATCCCATCCCTACCCCCATTCATATCCCATATCCCCACCATGATCCATCCCCCGTCCCCGTCCCATCCCCTATCTCCATCCCCAACTCAATCCCATCCCATATCCCCCATCCCATCCTGATCCCCATCCCTATCCCACACCCCATATCCCATACTCCCATCTCCACCCCATATCCCACATCCCCATCCCATTCCTGGCCCCGGCTCATACCCCCATCCCACACACCGTCCCATCCCCTTCCATCCCACATCCCCCAACCCCACCCAACATCCCCCATCCCACCTCCCCAACCCCCTACCTCCATCCCCATCCCACCTCCCCCACCCCATATCCCCATCCCATCCCCATCCCACCTCCCCCATCCCATACCCCAATCCCATCCCCATCCCACCTCCCCCATCCCATATCTACACCCCCATCCCCATCCCACCTCCCCCATCCCATACCCCCATCCCCATCCCACCTCCACCATCCCACATCTCCATCCCCATCCCACCTCCTCCATCCCATACCTCCAACCTCATCCCCATCCGACCTCCCCCACCCCATATCCCCATCCCATCCCCATCCCACTTCTCCCATCCCATATCTCCATCCCCATCCCACCTCCCCCATCCCATATCCCCATCCCATCCCCATCCCACCTCCCTCATCCCACATCTCCATCCCTATCCCATCCCCATCCCACCTCCCCCATCCCATACCCCCATCCCCATCCCACCTCCCCCACCCCATATCCCCATCCCATCCCCATCCACCTCCCACATCTCCATCCCTATCCCATCCCCATCCCATCTCCCCCATCCCATACCCCCATCCCCATCCCACCTCCCCCATCCCACATCTCCATCCCCATCCCACCTCCTCCATCCCATACCTCCAACCTCATCCCCATCCGACCTCCCCCACCCCATATCCCCATCCCATCCCCATCCCACTTCCCCCATCCCATATCCCCATCCCATCCCCATCCCACCTCCCTCATCCCACATCTCCATCCCTATCCCATCCTCATCCCACCTCCCCCATCCCATACCCTAATCCCATCCCCATCCCACCTCCCCCATCCCATACCCCCATCCCCATCCACCTCCCCCATCCCACATCTCCATCCTCATCCCACCTCCCCCATCCCATACCCCAATCCCATCCCCATCCCATCTCCCCCATCCCATACCTCCAACCTCATCCCCATCCCACCTCCCCCATCCCGTACCCCCATCCCCATCCCACCTCCCCCATCCCCATCCCACCTCCCCCATCCGTACCCCCATCCCCATCCCACCTCCCCCATCCCCATCCCACCTTGCCGACCAACTGGACGATCTCAGCCAACTCCTCCTCCTCCTGCAGGATCTCCGGGCCCGGCGGCGCAGGGTGGGGAACTCGGGGTGCAGCCCCTCGTAGTGGGGCTCCAGCGCCCGCAGGTACCGGCTGTAGCTGATGAGCCAGTTCACGGAGGGGAAGTGCTTGCGCTGCGCCAGCTTCTTGTCCAGCCCCCAAAAAACCTGGGATGGGGGGGGCACACGGCAGGATGGGGGGGGGGGTCGGGGGGGGGCACCACGCCGGGATGCGGGGGGTCCCCACCGCGCCCCGCTCACCTGCACGATGCCCAGCGTGGCCGAGGTGACGGGATCCGAGAAGTCGCCTCCCGGCGGGGACACGCTGTGGGGGGGGGGACACACACACACACCTCGGTGGGGTGGGCAGGGTGAAGGGGACCCCCACGCCACCACAGCCCCCCAAAACTCATGCGCCCATGATGCTGATGCTGCCCTGGCGGGAGCCCAAACACTACGGTGGGGGACACCCCCCTGGGTGGGGGTTCAGGGTGAAGGGGACCCCCACACCTCCACAGCCCCCCAAAACTCACGCGCCCACGATGCTGACGCTGCCCTGGTGGGGAGCCCAGACACCGCAGTGGGGGGACACACACCTCGGTGGGGTGGGCAGGGTGAGACGGACCCCCACAGTGCCACAGCCCCCCAAAACTCACACACCCACGATGCTGACGCTGCCCTGGCAGGACGGGGAGCCCAGGCACCGCGGTGGGGGACACACACACACACCCCCCTGGGTGGGGTGGGAGGGTGAAAGGGACCCCCACACCACCACAGCCCCCCAAAACTGATGCGCCCACAATGATGACGCTGCCCTGGCGGGAGCCCAGGCACCACAGTGGGGGACACCTCCCTAGGTGGGGGTGCAGGGTGAGGGGGTCCCCCACACCTCCACAGCCCCCCAAAACTCACACGCCCACGATGCTGATGCTGCCCTGGCGGGAGCCCAAATAA
>NW_028237774.1:45803-102659 GCF_034619465.1 Leptosomus discolor
TGCAAAACCTTCCCCAAAATGGGCAAAATCTTCCCCAAAACGGCAAAATCTTCCCCAAAACGGGCAAAATCTTCCCCAAAATGGGCAAAACCTTCCCCAAAACGGGCAAAATCTTCCCCAAAATGGGCAAAACCTTCCCCAAAACGGGCAAAACCTTCCCCAAAACGGGCAAAAAGTCCCAGAAAAAGGGTAAAACCTTCCAAAAATGGGGAAAATCCACCCGAAAACAGCCCCCCCCCCCCCCAAACTGGGACCCTCCCAAACTGGGACCCCCCCTAAACTGGGACACCCCCCCCCCCACTGACCTGAGCGGCGGCGTGTCGGGGGCTGGGCCCCCCCGGCCTTCACCCCCCCCCTCCTCCTCCTCCTCCTCGGGGTCGGGGCGCCCGGGGGGGGCCTCGGCGCAGAGCGGGGCCAGGAGCCCCCCCAGGACGGGGGCCAGGAGCCCCCCCCGCAGCAGCGCCTGCACCAGTGCCCCCAGTATGGCCCAGCGCCTTCCCAGTACGGCCCAGGGCCCCCCCCCCCCGTGGCCTCCCAGTGCCTTCCCAGTATGACCTAGTGCCCCTCCAGTGCCCCCCGCCTTCCCCAGCATATCCCAGTGCCCCCCCAGTGCCCCCCACCTCCCCCAGCACATCCCAGTGCCCTCCCACTACACCCCAGTCACCTCCCAGCACCCCTTACTACGGACACCCCTGCCCTCCCAGTATACCCGACACCTCCCAGTATGGCTCAGATCCCCCCTCCCAGTTCACTCCCGCTTCCCCCTGTATATCCTAGGGCCCCCCCAGTACACCCCAGTCACCCCCCAGTGCCTCCCAGTGCCTTTCCAGCACCCCCCAGTATGGTCCAGTGCCCTCCCAGCACCCCCCAGTATGGCCCAGTGCCCTTCCAGCGCCCCCCAGTATGGCCCAGTGCCTTTCCAGCACCCCCCAGTATGGCCCAGTGCCCTCCCAGCGCCCCCCAGTATGGCCCAGTGCCCTTCCAGCACCCCCCAGTATGGCCCAGTGCCCTCCCAGCGCCCCCCAGTATGGCTCAGATCCCCCCCAGCCTACTCTCACTCCCCCCAATACTCCCCAGTGCCCCCCCCCCAGTATAACCCAGTACCCCCTCACTACCCTCCCAGCGGGTCCCAACGCCCCCCAGTCCATCCCAGTACCCTCCCAGCTCACCTTGGGGCGCTTCTGGGCGAGGAAGGTGACGGTGGCCAAGGCCCTGACCCGCACGGCGTCACCCCGGGACTCGTCCCCCCCGACCTGCGGGACGGGACGGCTGGGTGCCCCCCCGGGACCCCCCCTGCCCCCCCGGGACCCCTCCCTGCCCCCCGGGACCCCCCCCGGGGTTACCTGCAGGCAAAGGTCAAGCAGGGGTCGGAGGTGAGGGGTCACGGCGGCGGGGTCGGCCTCCAGGAACTCATCCAGCACCTCCAGGGCCTCGGCCCCTCGCTCCTGGGGGGGGGACGACAGGACACCCCAAATTTTGTGTGGGCGGGGGGGGCCTCGAAACCGCCGAGAGAACCCTCGAAACCGCCCCAAACCGCCCTTGAAACAGCCACAATGCCCCCCCCCCCCCCGGGGATGCCCTGAAACCCTGCGAATGGTTTCAAGGCCCCCCCCCCCCCCGCCAGCCCAGGGAGCCCCTGGGGAGCCTTGAAACCACCAAAAAGATGCCGAAATTCTTTGGGGGTGCCCTGAGATGGCCCCGAGAGCGTGTAAATGGGGAAAGTCTTCCCCAAAATGGGGAAAATTCCCCCCCAAATAAGGGAAAACTTTCCTAAACCATAAAAAGTCTCCATGAAAAGGGGGAAAATCCCTCCAAAAGTGGGAAAAATCCCCTAAAAATACAGAAAAGACTTGTCAAAATATCTAATATTTTCCCCAAAATAGCAAAAATCATTCTCAAACAGATCAAATCCCCAAAAAATAGATAAGACTTGCCAAAAATCAGAAAAATCTACCTTAAAAATTATGAAATCCTCCCTAAAACAGAGAAAACCTAAAAAAAATGGGAAAATCTCCAGGAAAACGGGGAAAATTCACCCCAAATGGAAAAACCTCTCACAAAACGAGGAAAAACTCCCCCCTACAATACAAACCCACCCAGAAAATGGGAAGAATTCCTCAGAAAATGGGGCTAATCCTTCCAAAATAGAGAAAAACTTCCAAAAAATAACAAAAATCGCTCCGGCTGGATAAAGCGTTCTCCAAAACGAGGAAAACTCCGCGCAAAACGGGAAAATGCCCCAGAAAATGGAGCAAACTTCCAAAAAATGGGGAAAATCCCCTCTGAAACAACGAAAATCCCCCCAAAACCGGGAAAAACTTTGGCAAACCAGGGAAAAGCTCCTTGAAAATGGGGAATCCCCAAACAAAACGGTGCCAACCCCCCCCAAAACGGCCCAGAGCCCCCCCAAACCCCCCCCTCCCCCCCCCAAATCACCTCATCAGCGTCGAGCAGCGTCTTCAGGGCCGCCAGGATGTCGGGGAGCAGCGACCGCAGCAGCTCCTGGGGGAAAAAGGGCCAAAAAAAGGGGGTGGGGGGGGGCCCCGAAACTGCCCCAGGGCACCCCAACCTCCCCCCGGGCCCGAAATGGGTCTCAAAACGGCCGGTTTGGGCCTTAAAAATCGCCATTTCGAGGCGCTTTTGTTGGGGTTCAGGAGCTGCGAAACCGCCGCTTTGGGGTTCCCTGAAACTGCCATTTGGGGGGGGGCTCTACACCCGTTTTGGGGCTGAAAACCACCGTTTTGGTAAGCCCGAGCTGTGGCTCCCCGAAACGCTCCTTTTGGGGCTGATAATGATCTTTTGGGGGAACCTTGAAACCACCGTTCATTGGGGTGGACTCGAAACCACCGTTTGAGGGGAAACCCCCCGAAATCGCCCCCACTCACCGTCTGGGTGTCCCCCAACATGGCCGCCAGCCCCCCCAGGGCCCGCAGGCTGTAGGCCATGGGGCCGGGGGGCACCCCAGGAGCGAGGGCCCCCCGACACAGGGCGGCCAGGGCGGGACCGTGGGGGGCCAGGGCTTGGGGGGCCGTCTCCAGCGCCGCGCTCAGCACCAGCAGGGCCGCCTGGGGGAGCAAAACGGGGTGGGGGGAGCCTCGAAACCGCCATTAACTGCCACCCTCTCCTCCAAACTGTGCTACTAGGGAAATGCAGGGGGTCAAAATGGGATGGGGGAGCCTCGAAACCGCCATTAACTGCCACCCTCCAAACTGTGTCAATAGGGCAATGTGGAGGGAGCAAAATGGGGCAGGGGAGCCTTGAAACCGCCATTAACTGCCACCCTCTGCTACTAGGGAAATGCAGGGGGTCAAAATGGGGTGGGGGAGCCTTGAAACCGCCATTAACTGCCACCCTCCCCTCCAAACTGTGTCAATGGGGCAATGTGGAGGGAGCAAAATGGGTCGGAGGAGCCTCGAAACCGCCATTAACTGTCACCGTCCACTCCAAACTGTGTCAATGGGGCAATGCGGGGGGTCAAAATGGGGTGGGGGAGCCTCGAAACTGCCATTAACTGCCACCCTCCCCTCCAAACTGTGCTACTAGGGAAACGCAGGGGGTCAAAATGGGGTGGGGGGAGCCTCGAAACCACCATTAACTGCCACCCTCCAAATTGTGTCACTGGGGCAAGGCAGGGGGTCAAAATGGGATGGGGGAGCCTCGAAACCGCCATTAACTGCCCCTCCTCCCTCCGAACTGGGTCAGTGGGGCAAAAATGGGGCGGGGGGAGCCCGCTTACCTCCTGGCGGGGGGGCCGGGGGTCCCGGGCCGCCTCCTGCACCCACGTGCCGGGGTCCCCAGGCGCTGAGCCCCCCCCGGCGCAGCACCAGCGCCCCCAGTTGGGCCAGAGCCACCGTCACTGCGTGCCTGGGGGGGCGGGGGGGGGGGGAGACGGGACGGACAAGGGGTCAGGGGGGGTTTGAAACCACCCCCCACTTGGGGGGGACAACCCAAAGCTGCCATTACTGGAGGGGGAACAGCCCGAAACTGCCGGTTTTGGGGGGACACACCTCAAAACCACCAGTATTGGGGGGGGACACCTCGAAACTGCTACCGTATCAGAGGGACACACCTTGAAACTATCATTACAGGAGAGAGAGCACCCTGAAACTGCCACTATTGCAGAGAACACCTCGAAACCGCCACTATTCATGGGGCAGGGGGTGGATACTTCAAAACTGCCACTATTTCTCAGGGACACCTTGAAACTGCCACTATTCGCAAGGGTGATGCCTCGAAACCACCATTATTTCTTGGGGATGCCTTGAAACCGCCGCTATTCGCTGGGGGGACGCCTCAAAACTGCCAATATTCGTGGTGGGGGACGCCTCGAAACCGCCACTATTCGCAGGGGGGACGCCTCAAAACCGCCACTATTTGCAGGGGGGACGCCTCGAAACCGCCACCATTCGCAGGGGGAGACGCCTCGAAACCGCCACCATTCGCAGGGGGGGACGCCTCGAAACCGCCACTATTTCTCAGGGACGCCTCGAAACCACCACTATTAGCAGGTGGGACACCTCGAAACCGCCACTATTTCTCAGGGACGCCTCAAAACCGTCACTATTCACAGGTGGGACACCTCGAAACTGCCACCATTCGCAAGGGGGGACGCCTCGAAACCACCACTATTTCACAGGGCGGACGCCTCGAAACCGCCACTATTTCACAGGGACGCCTTGAAACCGCCACTATTAGCACGTGGGACACCTCGAAACCGCCACTATTTCTCAGGGACGCCTCGAAACCGCCACTATTCGCACTCACTCCGTCTCCCGCTCCAGAGCTTCGGCCAACAGCACCGGGAGCCTGCGGGGGGGGGGTAGTGATAGCAGAGCTTAGCCCCGCCCCCTCTTTAAGCCCCGCCCCCCCCTCCCCCCCGAGCACCCACCTCTGGCGCAGGGCCGGGTCCAGCCGCCGCCACCCCCTCAGGAGCCGCCGCCGCAGCAGCACCGCGGCCATTTGCCGGACCTGGGGGGGGGGACACACACACACACCCCCCCCCACCGGGGGGGGGGGAGGGAAAGGGTCGGGGGAGCCCCAAAACCCTCGGGGGGGTGGGGTGGGGGTGAAGGGGGGTGGGATTTGGGGGCCGCACCTGGGGCCGGGGGGCGGCGGTGAGGAGGAGGCCGAGGCGGGCGGGGGTCTGGGGGTCGGCGAAGGCCTCGCGGAGGCGGGCGGTGGCCTGAGGGGGGGGGGTGGGGTGGGGGTCAGCGGGGGGGTTGGGGGGGGTCTCCCCATCCCCCTCCCCCCCCCTTTGGGTGCCCGTTACCCGGCGGATGACGTCACTGTCGGGCTCCAGCAGCTCCGCGAGGAGCCGCTCCAAGTCGGGCGCCGCCATTTTGGGAGGGGCGGGGCGGAAGAGGCGGGGACAAGGCCGCTCCGGCCGCCCTGGAGGACTCGCCGGAGGGCGACTCGCTGGTGCGCTCTTAAAAGGGCGACGGCTGCGCGGGGTTGGGGGGGGGTGGGCCCCACGCGCTCTCTTAAAAGGGCAACGTCATCCCCCCGCCGCCCCCCCGCCCCCATATGACATCACAGAGCAGAATGGTGACATCACCGAGAACCTTTATTAAATAGGGGACCGTGCACGGGAGAACAACCTCAGAGCGGGTTGAATGCAGGAGGGCGGGGGTGGGCTCCTCCCCCGGCCCCCTCCTGGGCGGGGCTAAGGGAGAGGCGTGGCGTCCTGCGCGAACCCCGCCCCCTCACCGCGGCGCCCCTCCCCCCCGCAGGGCAAGGACAAGATGGAGGACGGAGCCGCCCTGGATCTTGTAGTCGGCCGCTGTCTTCTCGTCGTTCCTGGGGGCGGGGGAGGGGACATGTCACCCTGTGCCCCGCCCCTTCGGCCGAACCCGCCCTTTCCTAAGCCCCGCCTCCTTTCATCCCCACCCCTTCACAGCCACACCCCCCCACACCGACCACACCCATCGCAAGCCCCTCCCCTTACAGCCAATGCCTTGTAACCCCCCACCCCCAGTCAAGCCCCTCCCTATAGACCACACCCTAGAAGCCCCTCCCCCATGTCGACCACACCCACTGCAAGCCCCTCCCCTTATGGACCACACCTGACACTGGCCACCCCCACCACAAGGCCACTCCCCTTAAGAGACCACGCCCCCTTTAACAAGCCCCACTCCTCCCCATGCGCATCCCCACCCCCACCCAAGCCCCACCCCTCTCGCCTTTTAACCCCGCCCCACAAGCCCCACCCCCCTCCCCAAGCCCCACCCCCTCAGGCCCCGCCCCTCACATCTGCTTGCCGCTGTAGATGAGGCGCTGCTGCTGGGGGGGGATCCCCTCCTTCTCCTCCACCCGCTCCTTGATCCGCTCCACCTGCCCCGGGGCATCATGGGATGGCGGAGGACCAACCCAGGGCACCATGGGATGCGGGAGGACCGCCCCAGGGGATGATGGGATGGAGGAGGACCGCCCCGGGGGATTATGGGACGGCAGAGGACCTCCTCAGGGCATCACGAGATGGCGGAGAACGGCCCCGAGGCATCATGGGATGGAGAAGTACTGCCCCAGGGGATGATGGGATGGCGGAGGACCAACCCAGGGCAACATGGGAGGGTGGAGGATCGCCCCAGGGAATCATGGGATGGAGGAGGACCACCCCAGGGCATCATGGGATGGAAGAACACTGCCCCAGGGGATCATGGGATGGTGGAGGGCCGCCCCAGGGCACCATGGGATGGCGGAGGACCGCCCCGAGGCATCATGGGATGGAGAAGTACTGCCCCAGGGGATGATGGGATGGAGGAAGACTGCCCCAGGGGATGATGGGATGGTGGAGGACCAACCCAGGGGATGATGGGACGGAGGAAGACCGCCCCAGGGGATGATGGGATGGCGGAAGACCAACCCAGGGCGATATGGGAGGGTGGAGGATCGCCCCAGGGAATCTTGGGATAGAGGAGGACCGCCCCAGGGCATCATGGGATGCAGGAGGATCACCCCAGAGGATCATGGGATGGACAAGGACCGCCCCAGGAGATGATGGGATGGCGGAAGACCAACCCAAAGGACCATGGGATGGAGGAGGACCAACCCAGGGGATCATGGGAGGGTGGAGGACCAACCCAGGGAATCATGGGATAGAGGAGGATCGCCCCAGAGGATCATGGGATGGACAAGGACCAACCCAGGGGATGATGGGATGGCGGAAGACCAACCCAAAGGACCATGGGATGGTGGAGGACCAACCCAGGGGATCATGGGATGGTGGAGGACCAACCCAGGGTGACATGGGAGGGTGGAGGATCGCCCCAGGGAATCATGGGATAGAGGAGGACCACCCCAGGACACCATGGGATGCAGGAGGACCGCCCCAGAGGATCATGGGATGCAGAAGGACCGCCCCAGGGGATGATGGGATTACAGAAGACCAACCCAGGGCGACATGGGATGGCGGAGGACCAACCCAGGGGATCATGGGAGGGTGGAGGATCTCCCCAGGGCATCATGGGATGGAAGAACACTGCCCCAGGGCATCATGGGATGGAGGAGGACCGCCCCAGGGGATGATGGGATGGCAGTGGACCGCCCCAGGGCATCATGGGATGCAGGAGGACCACCCCAGGGGATCACCGGTGGCACCCCGCACACCGTGCCCGCCCCCCCCCCCCCCCCGCCGCCTTGCCCCGGAGCATCATGGGACGGCAGGGCGGCGCTCAAGGCATGCTGGGAAGGGGGCGGGGCCTCCTACCTTGTCCGTGGGCTCGATGTCGATCTCGATCTCTTTCCCCGTCAGAGTCTGGGGGGGGGGGGGGGGGGGGGAGGACCCCGTTAGGGTGCCATACCCACAATGCCCCGGGGCAAACCCCCCCCCCCCCGCATTCCCACAATGCCCCGCGGCGCGGCCTACACACAAACACCCCCCCCGGGCCTCTCCCCCCCCTCGCCCTCACGGCCCCACCTTCACTTTGATCAGCATCGTGGCCGCGCCGGCTCCTCTCTCCTCGGCCGGAACCGGAAATGACCCCTCCGAGCACCGCCCACGACGTCACTTCCCTCCACCCCCCACCCCCCCCCCCACCGGGACGCCGCGGCCCAGCGCTTCCCGCCGGTAACACAAAATGGCGGCGGCCGCCCCGCGCGGGGGCAGCCGGGAGCTGTAGTTCCACGCCCCTCCCTTCCATTCCCGCCACTCCGCGCGCTATTGGCCGGCGCCTCCGCCGCGCCGCCGCGCCGCGGCCAATCAACGCGTAAAGGCCCGCCCCGCCGCCGGAGCGCACCATTGCGGCGCGGGGTAGAGGGGGGTGGGAGCGGGGGGGCAAAAATGGTGGTTTAACCCCTAAACTTGGCGGTTTTGGGACTCAATCCTATCGTGCCCCACGATCCGACCCTCCTCAGCCCCGCTGTGCTCCCATTGGCCGCCCCTTTCCCTCCTAAAAACCTATTGGTCCATTTAAACCACCCCTCCCTCCACTCCAGAGCATGGTATGGCCCCATTGAGGGCAATAGGCGGGATGGGTGAAACCACGTGAGTTTCGGGGGGAACCAATGGGGCGCGAGCGCGGCGAGGATGGACCAATGGGATGGCGGGGGGGGCGGAGCCACAAGGCGAGCGGGGCGGGGTCTGCTCACAATGTGGCAGCGGAGCCATCGCTATGGCTCCTTATTTAGCAGCGGCCTGGGGACGGCAAGGGGGGAGGGGCAATTAACATCGCGGTAATTAGGGGGGTAATTAAGAGCGGGGCACTCACCGGAGGGGGGCAGGGCGCGGCGGGAGAGGGGCAGGGCCCGAGCCTGGAGGAAACAAAGGGTGATTAACTGCCCCCCTGCTCGTAATTGCCCCACTCTTGGTCGCTAATTAACACCCCCCCCCCCGAGCCCTAATTGCCCCCCAGCCCCCTAATTATCCCCCCAGCCCCCTAATTACCACATCCTTGGTCATCATTTGCCCCCCCCCCCCTCCAACCCCCCAGATGCCTAGTTACATCCTTGGATGCTAATTAACCCCCCCAGAGCCCTAATTGCCCCCCAGCCCCCTAATTACCCCCCCAGCCCCCTAATTACCACATCCTTGGTCATCATTTGCACACCACCCCCCCCCCCCCCCCCCCCCCCCCCCCCCCCGCCTCCAACCCCCCCAGATGCCTAATTACATCCTTGGATGCTAATTAACCCCCCCAGAGCCCTAATTACCCCATCCTCGCTCACTAATTGCCCCTGCAGAGCCCTAATTGCCCCCCCAGCCCCCTGTTTACCCCCCCCCCCCCCCTCCCCGGGCCACCCCCCCACCTTTCTGCGGGGGTAATCGTCATCCTCCGAGTCACTGATGATGTCATCGACAAACTCTGCATGGGAAAAAGGCGGGTCAGGGCGGGGCCTGGCTGCCTTGGCCCCGCCCCGGGGCGGGGCCAGAGTCCCCTCCCCCTCATTACTGACCCAAGCGTGGCGGCTTGAGTGGGTGGAGCCTCCGGAGGCCTGGGCGGGGCCTTGGTCTGGAAGGGGCGGAGCCAGGAAGGGGGAAAAAGGTGGTCATTAGGGAAAAGGGGTGGAGCTTAACGAGCCAAGGGGGCGGGGCTACTCACTGGTTGGGCGGCTCCTGGCGGAGGGATCCAGGTGTCCGGGCGGCGGCAGCGCGGGGGCGGGGCACAGGCCCTGGGGGAGGGGTTTGGAGTTGGGTGGGGCCACACCCACCACAAAAGCCCCGCCCCTTGGCACAAAGACCCACCCCTTTCGCCCGCCCTTGCCTTAGGCCCCGCCCCCTGCGCTAAGCCCCACCTACCGCAGTAGACATGGCCCATGTCAGCCAGGTACTGGCTCAGGATTGGCAGGTCGCAGGGGCGGAGCCCGGGAGGGGCGTGGCTCCACACCACCTCCTGGAGCTGGGGGGCGGGGAAAGGGTGGGGTCAAGGGGGGGAGGGCGGGGCCGAGACCAAGCCCCGCCCTCTCCCTCAGCCCCACCCCATCCCATGAACCAATGCCGCCCCCTGCATTTGAGCCCCACCCCCTCCCAGTCAGACCGTAGCGCCCTCCCACCCCCAAGCCCCACCCCTCCGCAGGCCCCGCCCCTCGAGGCCCCGCCCCCCTCCCCCAGGCCCCGCCCACCTGGCGCAGGTCGGGGGGGGGCAGGGCGCTCTCCAGCCGCTGCAGGTACTCGTGGAAGAGGCTCTCGAGCGCCCGCAGGAACGGCTCCCCGTACTCCTGCCCCGCCGGGCCCTGGGGATACTGGGAGGCACTGGGGGGGTACTGGGAGGCCCCCCTGGTGAACCCAGGACCCGTCGGGAGGGACTGGGAGGGGGCTAGGGGGTCACTGGGAGGCGACGAGAGGGCACTGGGAGGCATTTGGGGGACGGTGGGGCAGACTGGGTGGGATTTGGGGTTACTGGGGTAAACTGGGAGGGCACTGGGAGATGCTGGGATGTCCCCTGGCAGATCCCCAGGGCACCCAGGACCTGCTGAGAGGGAGTGGGAAGCAATGGGAGGACACTCTGAGCAGACTGTGGTGTGCTATGGGGAACTGGGAAGGGACTGGGGAGCACTGGGAGGGCATTGGGAGAAACTGGGAGGCAGGGGGAAGGCACTCAGGGGAACCAGCTGGCAGCAGGAAACACTGGGAGACACCGGGAGGCACTGGGAGGGCACATTGGGCAGACTCGGGGATGCTGTGGGGAACTGGGAAGGAACTGGAGAGCACTGGGAGGGCACTGGGAGGAACTGGGAGGGCACTGAGGGGAACTAGGTGGCAGCAGGAGGCACTGGGAGACACCGGGAGCCACTCGAAGCAATGGGACGGCACTTTAGGCAGACCATGGGGGACTGGGATGGGACTGGGGAGCACTGGGAGGGCACTGGGAAGAACTGGGAGGCAGCAGAACGGCACTGAAGGGCACTGGGTGGCAGCAGGGGGCACTGGGAGGCCCTGGGGAGCTACTGGGAGGCCCTGGGGAGCTACTGGGTGGGCACCGGGGAGTTACTGGTCCGTACTGGGAGGCACTGGGAGGGCACTGGTCCATACTGGGAGGTACCTGCAGGTAGGCAGCCCGCCGCCCGCGGTCGGCCAGCAGTGCCAGCACCAGCTCGCGGAAGCTCTCCTGCGCCTCCCCCACCATCGCCAGCTCCTGGGGGGTCTGGGGGGGACATGGGGAGGGGTGGGGTGTGGGGGCACCCCTGGGACCTCCCCTCCCCCCCCCCCCCGGCCATCACTCACGGCCTGGGCGTGGCCAGCGGCTGGCTCCACCCCCTCGGGGAAGAAGGAGTCGATGGCGTCGAAGATCTTCCCGTCGGGCTGGGCCTCCTGCAGCATCCGGACCACCACCTGCGAGGCAAGATGGCCGACGGGGGCGGGAAAGATGGCCGAAATGGGGGGGGGAAGATGGCCGACATGGGGGTGGGGAAAGATGGCCGGTGAGGGTGGAAAGATGGCTGACGGTAAGGGGGAAATATGGCTGAAATCGAGGGGAAAGATGGCCGACGGGGGCAGGAAAGATGGCTGAGGGGGGCAGGAAAGATGGCCAACGGGGGTGGGGAACATGGCCGACAGTGGGGGGAAAGATGGCCGACAGTAAGGGGGAAAGATGGCCGAAATGGGGGGGGGGAAGATGGCCAAAATGGGGGGGGGAAGATGGCCGACCGGGGCAGGAAAGATGGCCGACGGGGGACGACAGTGAGGGGAAAGATGGCGGAAATTGGGGGGGGAAAGATGGCCGACAGGGGGGCGGGGCATATGGCTGCCAGGAGGAAGGAGCACGGCAAGATGGCCGCTGGCCTTGGCAAGATGGCCGCCAGCCCCAGGGCGTGATGGGAAGATGGCCGCCAGCCCCGGGGCATGATGGGAAAGGGTGGCAGGATGGAGGTGGCGGCCATCTTGGAAAGGCAGAGAGGGTGGTGGGCAGGGGGTCAGCCATCTTGGGAGGAATATGGGCGGGGCGTCGGCCATCTTGGGGTGGGCGGGGCATGGCAGGGCGGGCTGTCAGCCATCTTGGGAGGAACATGGGCAGGGCGTCGGCCATCTTGGGGTGGGCGGGGCATGGCAGGGCGGGTTGTCAGCCATCTTGGGAGGAACACGGGCGGGCGTCGGCCATCTTGGGGTGGGCGGGGCATAGCAGGGCGGGTTGTCAGCCATCTTGGGAGGAACACGGGCGGGGCGTCAGCCATCTTGGGAAGCCGGGGCACAGCAGGGCGGGCTGTCAGCCATCTTGGGAGGAACATGGGCGGGGCATCGGCCATCTTGGGGTGGGCGGGGCATGGCAGGGCAGGTTGTCAGCCATCTTGGGAGGAACACGGGCGGGGCGTCAGCCATCTTGGAAGCCGGGGCATGGCAGGGCGGGCTGTCAGCCATCTTGGGAGGAACACAGGCGGGGCGTCGGCCATCTTGGAAGCCGGGGCATGGCAGGGCGGGCTGTCAGCCATCTTGGGAGGAACATGGGCGGGGCATCGGCCATCTTGGGGTGGGCGGTGCACGGCAGGGCGGGTTGTCAGCCATCTTGGGAGGACATGGGAGGGGATTCGGCCATCTTGGGGTGGGCAGGGCATAGCAGGGCGGGTTGTCAGCCATCTTGGGGGGAACACGGGCGGGGCGTCAGCCATCTTGGGAGGAACATGGGCGGGGGCATCGGCCATCTTGGGGTGGGCAGGGCATGGCAGGGCGGGGTTGTCAGCCATCTTGGGAGGAACACGGGCGGGGCGTCAGCCATCTTGGGGTGGGCGGGGATACTCACGGCGGCCTGCAGGCCGAGGCGCAGGCGGGCGCCATGTCGGAAGCGGACGGCGCCGGGGGCCGCCCGCCCCACGGCCTCCAGCAGCCCCAGCACCCGCGGGAACTGGCCAGGCTCCGCCCCCGCACCACGTGCCACGCCCCCGCCAGCGCCACCCGCAGGGCCACGCTGGGGCTGAGGGCGGCAGGGGGGGGAGGGGTCAGCGGGAGGCTCCGCCCCCGGCAGATAAACCACCCCCACGCCCCGTAGGCATGTCCACAGCTCAACAGCTCCGCCCCCAAGTGCGTAGCCCCGCCCCCGAATCGTAGACACGCCTATCGCACTATAGCCCCGCCCCCAGGCCCGTAGGCACGCCCACAGCTCAACAGCCCCGCCCCCAAGCGCGTAGCCCCGCCCCCGAATCGTAGACATGCCTATCGCACTATAGCCCCGCCCCCAGGCCCGTAGGCACGCCCACAGCTCAACAGCCCCGCCCCCGAATCGTAGACACGCCCATCGCACTATAGCCCCGCCCCCAGGCCCGTAGGCACGCCCACAGCTCAACAGCCCCGCCCCCGAATTGTAGACACGCCCATCGCACTATAGCCCCGCCCCCAGGCCCGTAGGCACGCCCACAGCTCAACAGCCCCGCCCCCAAGCGTGTAGACACGCCCGTAGCTCTGTAAGCCCCGCCCCCGACTCGTGGACACGCCCGTCGCACTATAGCCACGCCCCTAGGCTCACAGCCACGCCCACAGCACCATAGCCCCGCCCCCCAAGCCTCACCCCGCTCCAGCCACGCCCCCGCCCGCTCCATAGTTCCGCCCACTCCCGGCCACGCCCTCACCTGGCCCCGCCCCCAACCCGGAAGTGCCGCCCCCCAAGTCCCGCCCAGCCTCGCACGCTAACACACCCCCCACACCCCCCCCCCTCCTCGCGGCGCTCACCTGACGTCAGTTCCGCCCATGTTGAGGCGACGGGCGGTTTCGTCACTTCCGGGGGCGGGGGGGGGGCGGGGGGGGCGACGCGGGGGCGCCGGGAGCCCGCTGGCGGCCCCGCGCTCCCGCCGCTCCGGACGTGACGTCAGCGCGCCGGAAGTGGCGTCGGCGCGGCGCGCGCTGCCGCCGTGGTCCCGCCCCCGGCCCCGTTGGCCGCCGCCGCGTCCAATCGCCGCGCGCCCGCCCCGCCCCTTTCTTACGTCACGTTCCCCGCGCTGCCACCTCCCCGCGCGGCCCCGCCCCCCCCGTCAGTGACGTCACGGAGGCGTTGTTTCCTCACAGCAGTTTATTGATGACGTGGTGAGAGGAGGGTCGGGAAAGGGCGGGGATGACGTCATGTGCGGGGGGGGGTGGGGGGGAGAGGGTCGATGACATCATTGGGGAGGGTTTGGGGGAAATGGGGGCAACTGGGAGTTGGTGGGGCCAGACTGGGGGGCACTGGGAGGGGCGGGGCTCTCCCCGTGCTCCCAGTACACACCAGAACTTGTCCCAGTGCTCCCAGTACGCCCCAAACCGGCTCCCAGTTGCCCTCCCAGTGCTGCCGGTGACCCCCGAACTTTCTCCCAGTGCTCCCAGTCACCTTCCCAGTGACCCCCAAACTTGATCCCAGTGCTCACAGTCACCCTCCCAGTGCTCCCAGTGACCACCAAACGTTCTCCCCATGCTCCCAGTCACCCTCCCAGTGCTTCCAGTCCACCCCAAACCTGCTCCTAGTGCTCCCAGTCACCCTCCCAGTGCTTCCAGTGCTGCCAGTGGACCCTAAGCCTGCTCCCAGTGCTCCCAGTCACCCTCCCAGTGTGCCCAGTGACCCCCCAAACTTGCTCCCGGTGCTCCCAGTCCACCCCAAACCTGCTACTAGTGCTCCCAGTCACCCTCCCACTGCTCCCAGTGCTGCCAGTGGACCCCAAGCCTGCTCCCAGTGCTCCCAGTCACCCTCCCAGTGCTCCCGGTGACCTCCAAACCAGCTCCCAGTGCCCCCAGTCACCCTCTCAGTGCTCCCAGTCCACCCCAAACCTGCTCCCAATGCTCCTGGTCACCCTCCCAGTGCTCCCAGTCCACCCCAAATCTGCTCCCAGTGCTCCCAGTCACCCTCCCAGTGCTCCCGGTGACCTCAAAACCTGCTCCCAGTGCCCCCAGTCACCCTCCCAGTCCACCCCAAACCTGCTCCCAGTGCCCCCGGTCACCCTCCCAGTGCTCCCAGTGACCCCCCAAACTTGCTCCCAGTGCTCCCAGTCCACCCCAAACCTGCTCCCAGTGCTCCCAGTCACCCTCCCAGTGCTCCCAGTCCACCCCAAACCTGCTCCCAGTGCCCCCGGTCACCCTCCCAGTGCTCCCAGTGACCCCCAAACCATCTCCCAGTGCTCCCAGCGCCCCCCAAACATACTCCCAGCGCCCCCAGTCCCCCCCTCCCCGCCCTCCCAGCATGTCCCACCCTCCACGTATCACCCCCCGATGCTGCCGGCGGGGGGCGGCCCTCGCCGCCGGGCGCGCCGCGCTCTCCGGGGGGGGCTGCCGGTGCCCCCCGCCCCGTCGCGGGGGCCATCGTCGGGGCCGGGGGCGACGTCGAGCAGGAGGGCGCCGTGCAGGGGGCCCAGGCGGGGGCTCTCGAGCGCCGCCACCAGGCGCCGCCGCCCGGCCCGCAGCGGCACCACCGCCTGCCGCAGCCGCACCGTCTGCCCCGCCCCCACCGACCTGCCGGAGGGGGGCGCGGGGGTCAGCTCCGCCCACCCGCAGGATGCGGGGGAGGGGAGGGATCTCACCCGTGAGTGGCCGTTGAGGGCATCTCGATGGGGTTTGGGGTGCCACCAGGGCGATGGGGTCCCACCCAACCACCAGGGTCCCACCCGACCACCCACCCGACCACCGGGGTCCCACCAGGACAACTGGGTCCCACCCAACCACCAGTGTCCAACCAGGACAACTGGGTCCTACCCAACCGCTGGGGTCCCACCCAACCACCCACCTGACCACCGGGGTCCCACCCGACCACTGGGGTCCCACCCGACCTCTGGGGTCCCACCAGGACAATTGGGTCCCACCCAACCACCAGGGTCCCACCCGACCACCCACCCAACCACTGGGGTCCTACCATGACAATTGGGTCCCACCCGAAGAATTGGGTCCCACCCAACCACCAGGGTCCCACCCGACCACCCACCCGACCACCGGGGTCCCACCAGGACAACTGGGTCCCGCCCACCCACCAGTGTCCAACCAGGACAACTGGGTCCTACCCAACCACTGGGGTCCCACCCAACCACCCACCTGACCACTGGGGTCCCACCCGACCTCTGGGGTCCCACCAGGACAACTGGGTCCCACCCAACCACTGGGGTCCTACTAGGACAATTGGGTCCCACCCAACCACCAGGGTCCCACCCGACCACTGGGGTCCTACCATGACAATTGGGTCCCACCCAACCACCGGGGTCCCACCATGACAATTGGGTCCCACCCAACCACCGGGGTCCCACCCCACCACCCACCTGACCACCAGGGTCCCACCCACCCACCCACCCAACCACTGGGGTCCCACCAGAACAATTGGGTCCCACTCAACCACTGGGGTCCTGCCCAACCACCAGTGTCCAACCAGGACAATGGGGTCCCACCCCACCACCAGGGTCCCACCCAACCACTGGGGTCCCACCAGAACAACTGGGTCCTACACAACCACTGGGGTCCCACCCAACCACCCACATAACCACCAGGGTCCCACCAGAACAATTGGGTCCCACCCAACCACCGGGGTCCCACCCAACCACCCACCTGACCACCAGGGTCCCACCCCACCACCAGGGTCCCACCAGAACAATTGGGTCCCACACAACCACTGGGGTCCCACCCAACCACTGGGGTCCCACCAGGACAATTGGGTCCCACCCAACCACTGGGGTCCCACCCAACCACCCACCTGACCACCAGGGTCCCACCCCACCACCAAGGTCCCACCAGAACAATTGGGTCCTACACAACCACCGGGGTCCCACCCAACCACTGGGGTCCCACTCAACCACCAGCGTCCCACCTGACCACTGGGGTCCCACCAGGACAATTGGGTCCCACCCAACCACCGGGGGGTCCCCCCCCCCCCCCGGACACCGGGGTCCCCGCTCACCCCATCTGGAAGGGCTTGGGGCAGGAGATGCCGGCTCCCTCCATGCGCAGGGTGGCTCCGCTGAGGGTCTCGGGCAGCGGGTTCTGGAAGACCACCTGGACCGGGGTCTCCTGCCCCACCACCGCCGGGGCCAGCAGCTGGAGGGGGCAGAGAGGACCCAGGTGTTGGGGGTGGGGTGGGGGGTGGGGGTCTTCTCCATCTCCTGACCCATCAGCTTGGGGTCAGGGTGGTGGAGAGGAGACAACGCGCGCAGAGGCATCATGGAGGTTCTGGAGGAGGATCTAGGGGTCTTGGAGGAGACCCCAAGGGTCCTGGCGGAGGGTCTAGAGGTCCTGGAGGGGGGTCTAGGGGTCCTGGAGGAGGACACAGGGGTCCTGGGGGAGGATCTAGGTTCTGGAGGAGAATTTAGAGGTCCTCGAGGAGGATCTAGGGGTCCTGGAGAACCCTGGGGTCCTGGAGGAGAACCTAGAGGTCCTGGAAGACCGAGGGGTCCTGAAGGAGGACACAGGGGTCTGAGAGGAGCATCTAGGGGTCCCAGAGGAGCATCTAGGGGTCCTGGAGGAGGATCTAGAGGTCCCAGAAGAGGATCTAGACATCCCAGAGGACCAAGTGGTCCCAGAGGAGGACCCAGGGGTCCTGAAGGAGGACACAGGGGTCCTAGATTAGGATCTAGGGGTCCTGGAGGAGAACCTAGAGGTTCCAGAGGACCCAGGGGTCCTGGAGGAGGACACAGGGGTCCTGTGGGAGGATCTAGGGGTCTTGGAGAACCCTGGGGGTCCTGGAGGAGAACCTAGAGGTCCTGGAAGACCAAGGGGTCCTGAAGGAGGGCACAGGGGTCCCAGAGGAGGATCTAGGGGTCCTGAAGGAGGACACAGAGGTTCTGGAGGAGAACCTAGAGGTCCCAGAGGACTGAGGGGTCCTGGAGGAGGATCTAGTGGTTCTGGAGGAGGATCTAGGGGTCTTGGAGAACCCTGGGGGTCTTGGAGGAGAACCTAGAGGTCCTGGAAGACCGAGGGGTCCTGAAGGAGGACACAGGGGTCTGAGAGGAGCATCTAGGGGTCCCAGAGGAGCATCTAGGGGTCCTGGAGGAGGATCTAGAGGTCCCAGAGGAGGATCTAGAGGTCCCAGAGGACCGAGGGGTCCCAGAGGAGGACCCAGGAGTCCTGAAGGAGGACACGGGGGTCCTAGAGGAGAACCTAGAGGTTCCAGAGGACCCAGGGGTCTTGGAAGAGGATCTAGGGGTCCTGGAGGAGGACAGAGAGGTTCTGGAGGAGAACCTAGAGGTTCCAGAGGACTGAGGGGTCCTGGAGGAGGATCTAGTGGTTCCGGAGGAGGATCTAGGGGTCTTGGAGAACCCTGGGGGTCTTGGAGGAGAACCTAGAGGTCCTGGAAGACAGAGCGTTCCTGAAGGAGGACACAGGGGTCTGAGAGGAGGATCTAGGGGTCCCAGAGGAGCATCTAGGGGTCCTGGAGGAGACCCCAAGGGTCCTGGAGGAGGATCTAGAGGTCCCAGAGGAGGATCTAGGGGTCCCAGAGGCCCGAGGGGTCCCAGAGGAGGACCCAGGGGTCCTGAAGGAGGACACAGGGGTCCTAGAGGAGAACCTAGAGGTTCCAGAGGACCCAGGGGTCTTGGAAGAGGATCTAGGGGTCCTGGAGGAGGACACAGAGGTTCTGGAGGAGAACCTAGAGGTTCCAGAGGACTGAGGGGTCCTGGAGGAGGATCTAGTGGTTCCGGAGGAGGATCTAGGGGTCTTGGAGAACCCTGGGGGTCTTGGAGGAGAACCTAGAGGTCCTGGAAGACAAAGCGTTCCTGAAGGAGGACACAGGGGTCTGAGAGGAGGATCTAGGGGTCCCAGAGGAGCATCTAGGGGTCCTGGAGGAGACCCCAAGGGTCCTGGAGGAGGATCTAGAGGTCCCAGAGGAGGATCTAGAGGTCCCAGAGGACCGAGGGGTCCCAGAGGAGGACCCAGGGGTCCTGAAGGAGGACACAGGGGTCCTAGAGGAGAACCTAGAGGTTCCAGAGGACCCAGGGGTCTTGGAAGAGGATCTAGGGGTCCTGGAGGAGGACACAGAGGTTCTGGAGGAGAACCTAGAGGTTCCAGAGGACTGAGGGGTCCTGGAGGAGGATCTAGTGGTTCCGGAGGAGGATCTAGGGGTCTTGGAGAACCCTGGGGGTCTTGGAGGAGAACCTAGAGGTCCTGGAAGACAGAGCGTTCCTGAAGGAGGACACAGGGGTCTGAGAGGAGGATCTAGGGGTCCCAGAGGAGCATCTAGGGGTCCTGGAGGAGACCCCAAGGGTCCTGGAGGAGGATCTAGAGGTCCCAGAGGAGGATCTAGAGGTCCCAGAGGACCGAGGGGTCCCAGAGGAGGACCCAGGGGTCCTGAAGGAGGACACAGGGGTCCTAGAGGAGAACCTAGAGGTTCCAGAGGACCCAGGGGTCTTGGAAGAGGATCTAGGGGTCCTGGAGGAGGACACAGAGGTTCTGGAGGAGAACCTAGAGGTTCCAGAGGACTGAGGGGTCCTGGAGGAGGATCTAGTGGTTCTGGAGGAGGATCTAGGGGTTCTGGAGGAGGATCTAGGGGTCCTGGAGGAGGATCTAGGGATCCTGGAAGAGACCCCAAGGGTCCTGGAGGAGGATCTAGAGGTCCCAGAGGAGGATCTAGAGATCCCCGAGGCCCGAGGGGTCCCGGAGGAGGACCCAGGGGTCCTGGAGGAGGCCCGAGGTGCCCCGGGGTTCGGACCAGGGGGGTCACCGGTACCGTGAGGGTGAGCTCGGGCGTGTGCAGCCGGACCCGCAGCTCCTTGGCCACCACCTGCCCCGTCTCCTCCACCACCCCGGCCACCGTCAGCTTCAGCGCGTCCTGCTCGCCCACGTGGGGGCCGTACTCGGCGTACGTCACCGTCATCGTCACCGTCTCCTCTGCGGGAGGGCGGGGGGGGGGGGGGGAGGGGAGGGTCACGTGCCAGCCGGGACACCCCCCGTGGTGTCACCCACACGGGACGTGACCCCCCCCCCCCCCCCGAGGTCTCACCCTGCCCCGGCGGCACGGCGCGGCGGTGCTGCTCCTGCCGGAACGGGGCGCCGGAGACGCCGGTGTAGCGGACGGAGGCGAGGGCCAGGCGGAGGCGGAGCGTCCGTGGCTCCACCCCTTCGTTGCGGGCCACCGCCCGGAGCTCCAGCTCCGCCCCCGCCACCGCCGGCCCCGCCCCCACCGTCACCGTCACCTCGCCGGATGACCGGGTCCCGCGGTGGCGGGGGCGGGAGCCGTGGGAGGTGGCGGTGGAGACGGCGCGGCGCTCCTCCTCCGAGCCTGCCGGGGGAGGGTGGGTGGGGCGGGGTCAAGGGTCAAGTGGGGGGGGGGGGGGGGGAGGGCGGCGCCATGGGCGGGGTCAAAGGGCGTAGGTCGGTGGTGTGCCGTGGGGTCAAGGGGTGGGGGGGCACGGGTTGGGCCGTTGGGTCAACGGGGTCAAGGGGTGTTGGGTTGGGGGTCAAAGGGAAGGGGGCATGGGGGCGGGGGGCAGCGGTCCGGGGTCAAGGGTCAGGAGATGGCAGGGTCAAGGGTTCAACCCTTGGGGTGAGGAACGATGAGGTCAAGGGGCGTTGGGTCATGGCGTCACGGTCTTGGGTCAAAGGGTCAAGGGTCAAGGGATCAACCCTTGGGGTGAGGAACAATGAGGTCAAGGGGCGTTGGGTCATGCCGTCATGGCCGTGGGTCAAGGGGTCAGGGGTCAAGGGGTCAACCCTTGGGGTGAACAATGATGACATCAAGGGGCGTTGGGTCATGGTGTCGTGGTCTTGGGTCAAGGGTCAGGGGTCACAAGGTCAAGGAGTCAGCCCTTGGGGTGGACAACAATGATGTCAAGGGGCATTTGGTCATGACGTCATGGTCGTGGGTCAAGGGGTCAAGGGTCAAGGGATCAACCCTTGGGGTGAGGAACGATGAGGTCAAGCGGCGTTGGGTCATGGCGTCACGGTCTTGGGTCAAGGGGTCAGGGGTCAAGGGGTCAACCCTTGGGGTGAACAATGATGAAGTCAAGGGGCATTGGGTCATGGTGTCGTGGTCTTGGGTCAAGGGTCAGGGGTCACAGGGTCAAGGGGTCAGCCCTTAGGGTGGACAACAATGATGTCAAGGGGCATTTGGTCATGACGTCATGGTCGTGGGTCAAGGGGTCAAGGGTCAAGGGATCAACCCTTGGGGTGAGGAACGATGAGGTCAAGCGGCGTTGGGTCATGGCGTCGTGGTCTTGGTTCAAGGGGTCAGGGGTCAAGGGGTCAACCCTTGGGGTGAACAATGATGACGTCAAGGGGCGTTGGGTCATGGCGTCGTGGTCTTGGGTCAAAGGGTCAGGGGGTATTGAGGTCAAGGGCTGATGGGTTATGTGTCGTGGGGTCAAGGGGCAAAGGTCACGGGATCATAGGTCAAGGGTCTCGGGTCAGGGGTCATAGGTCAACAGGTCAAGGGTCTTGGGTCAAGGGGTCAACGCTCGGGGCTCGGAACGACGGCGTGAAGGGCCGTCGGGTCACGGGGCGGGGTCAAGGGCCGCGGGGTCACGGGGCGGGGTCAAGGGCCGCGGGGGCACGGGGGTGTTCAGGGTGGGCGGGGCCTCACCCTCGGGGTGCTTGTACTGGTGGGTGATGTCCAATCGGGTGCCGGAGCCCGCCCCCAGGGTGCTGATGCGGCGCCCGATGGCGCCTTCCTCCACGTGCACCACGGCGAAGGCGCCGTTGGGCTGCCGCTGCCAGTACACCTTGTCGCTGTTCACCTGCGGACACGCCCCCTCATTAGCATAGGCCCCGCCACGCCCCCTCCCCCGCAAAGCCACGCCCCCCCCCGGGAGGGGAGGGGGGAGTCGACAAGCCCCGCCCCCTACCTCGGCGAAGACGAAGGGGGTGTCGTACTTGAGGAAGACCTCGCCGTTCTTCACCGCCGTCACCGAGCACGGCCCGCAGCAGAACATCCCTGCGCGGGGCGTTACCAGTATAAACCAGTAAGAACCAGTATAAGCCAGTATAAACCAGTGAGGACCCCTATGGGCTATTCTGGGCCCCTGAGCCAGCTCTTCCCTCTCCCACTGGCCACAAACCGCCTGCTCGCCCCTGGGAGGACCCCCCCCAGGCCTCCTCTGTGCGCCTCCCAGTATAGACCAGTATAAACCAGTTACCGCTGCTGGTTTCCTGGGGGGTGGCGTCGACGACCTGCCACCCGTCGTAGCCGTCTGGGAGGTCGGGGCGCTTCATCCAGCAGTCGTTCCACACGTGGAAGTTCCTGCGCAGCCCAGTATAGACCAGTATGGACCAGTACAGACCAGTGCGGGCTGGCGTGAAACCAGTACGCGCCAATATAAACCAGTACATGCCAGAACGGCCGAGGGTGAGCGTCCCAGCCTTGACACCAGCTGTTCTTCCTCCCACAGCACCGCCTTCCCGGCGAGTCCCATCCCAAACCAGCATGAACCAGCATGAACCAGCATGAACCAGCATGAACCAGTACCAGACGGAGTCGGTGTTGAGGCGCTCCAGGGGCCGCATGTTCTCGTCGAAGTAGATGTCGGTGGTGAGCGAGACGTCGGTGTCGTGGGCGGAGTTGTAGTTGGTGACGGTGCGGGTGGGCAGGCCCAGGCACCGCAGCACTGGGGGGGCACCAGTACAAACCAGTATGAACCGGTACGAAGTGGTAGGAACCAGTACGGAACCGTTATCTCTCGGGGCTGGCTTGGCTCCCTGTGGGAGGCTCCCACCTGCCTGACAGTGACTCACCTGCCTGACAGTGACTCCCAGGGCACCCCGGACCCCCCTCTCCCAGTATAAACCAGTCTCTAACTAGGTTGAACAGCTATAAAACCAGTACAAGTTAGCGTTTGAATAAGTTAGACCAGTATAAACCAGTACAAATTAGACTCTAACTAGATCAAACCAGTAAGAATGAGTACAAATTAGCATCTAACTGGATTGAACTGGCATAAACCAGTATAAATTAGCATCTAACTAAGTTGAACCAGTGAAAACCAGTACAAATCAGTGTCTAACTAGGTTAAATCAGTATAAACCAGTATAAATTAATATCTAGCTAGGTTAAACCAGTTCAAACCAGTACAAGTCAGTGTCTAACTAGGTTAAACCAGTATAAACCAATGCAAGTTAGCATCTAACTAGGTTAAACCAGTACAAACCAGTACAAATCACTGTCTACCTAGATTAAACCAGTACAAGTCAGTGTCTAACTAGGTTAAACCAGTGTAAACCATTGGAAATTAATATCTAGCTAGGTTAAACCAGTGCAAACCAGTACAAATCAGTGTCTAACTAGATTAAACCAGTATAAACCAATATAAATTAGCATCTAGCTAGGTTAAACCAGTACAAATTAGCGTCTAACTAGTTTAAACCACTATAAACCAGTATGAATTAGCATCTAGCTAAGTTAAACCAGTACAAATCAGTCTAACTAGGTTAAACCAGCATAAACCAATATAAATAAGCATCTGCCTACGTTAAACCAGTGCAAGTCACTGTCCGACTAGATTAAACCAGTACAAACCAATATAGATTAATATCTAGCTGGGTTAACCCAGTACAAACCAGTACAGGTCAGTGTCTACCTAGGTTGAACCAGTATAATCCCGTATAAATTAGCATCTAGCTAGCTCAAGCCAGTACAAACCAGTACAAATTAGTGTCTAACTGGCTTAAACCAGCATAAACCAATATAAATTAGCATTCAGCTGGGTTAAACCAGTACAGGGCACTGTTTAACTAGGTTAAACCAGTATAAACCAATACAAATTAATATCTAGGTAGGCTAAACCAGTTCAGACCAGCAGAGGTCAGTGTCTAACTAGGTCGCACCAGTATAAAACCGTATAAATTAGCATCTAGCCAGCTCAAACCAGTACAAACCAGTACAAACCAGTACGAGTTACTAACTAGATTAAACTGCCATAAAGCAACATAAATTAGCATTTAGCTGGGTTAAACCAGTATAACCCAGTACAAATGACTGTCTAACTCCATTAAACTGCCATAAAACTACAAGTTAGTGTCTAAGGGCGTTAAACCAGTCCAAACCAGTATGACCCTGAGTCCGACCACCATCAGCCAGCACAGCCCCGGCGCCTCCCAACCCCCCCCGACCCCGTCTCCCCGCGCCGGCAGCCCCTCCCCTTCTCCGCCCCCTCGCTCCCCGCTCCCCACCAGGGCCCTCCCAGTATAAACCAGTCCGTCCCAGTAGGGGAACCCGCACCGGTGGTCATGACGCCGGCGAAGACCCAGCACTGGCCGTAGCGGACGGGGGCGCCGGCGCCGTGGTAGGCGCGGAGGATGTCGACGGAGCCGGCCCAGGCCGAGGGGTTGGTGCCCTGCGCGTAGTCGCCCGTCCAGTTGCCCACCAGTACCCCGTTGTCGTCCAGCGAGTTCACCTGTGGGGGGCGGGGCGGGGGTCGGCGGGGGGAGGGGGGGGACACCACACCCCCCCAAAGCACCCGGAGATCCCCCCACCCTGTCATACCAGCGGGGACCCCGAAAGGGCAGCGGGGGAGCAGGAGGGCCGTCGGAAAGGCCCCGAAAGTCAACGAGCTGCCCCCCAAAGTCATCAGAAGGCCAAAAAACTCAACGACCTCCCCGCGAAAAGGCAAGGAGTTCCCCCCCAAAAAGTCAACGAACACCCCAAAAAGTCATTAGAACACCCCCAAAAAGTCAACAGAACCCCCAAAAGTCAACAGAACCCCCCAAAAGTCAATGAATTCCCCCAAAAAAGTCAATGAATTCCCCCCAAAAAGTCAATGAATTCCCCCCCAAAAGTCATCAGAACCCCAAAAAACTCAACGAACTCCCCCCAAAAGGCAATGAATTCCCCCCAAAAGTCAAACACCCCAAAGTCATCAGAACCCCAAAAACTCAACGAACTCTCCCCAAAGTCAATGAATTCCCCCCCAAAAGTCAACAAACACCCCAAAAAGTCAACAGAACCCCAAAAAGTCAATGAACACCCCAAAAAGTCATTAGAACACCCCAAAAAGTCATCAGAACCCCCAAAAGTCAATGAATACCCCCCAAAAAGTCAATGAACACCCCAAAAAGTCATCAGAACCCCAAAAAACTCAACAAACTCTCCCCAAAAGTCAATGAATTCCCCTCAAAAACTCAACAGAACCCCAAAAACTCAACAGAACTCCCCCCAGAAGTCAATGAATTCCCCTCAAAAAGTCAACGAACACCCCAAAAAGTCAACAGAACCCCAAAAACTCAATGAACTCTCCCCAAAAGTCAATGAATTCCCCCCAAAAAGTCAACGAACACCCCAAAAACCTCAACAAACTCCCTCAGAAAGTCAACAAACTCCCCCCAAAAGTCAATGCATTCCCCCAAAAAAGTCAACGAACATCCCAAAAAGTCAATGAATTCCCCCCAAAAAGTCAATGAACACCCCAAAAAGTCATCGGAACCCAAAAAACCTGAACAAACTCCCCCCAAAAGTCAACAAACTCCCACAAAAAGCCAACAAAACACTCAAAAAGTCAAGGAACCCTCCAAAAAGTCATCGGAAGCCCCCCAAAAGTCAACAAACCACCCCAAAAAAGGCATCACAACCCCTCCAAAGGGCAACGAATGCCAAAAAGCTCAACAAACACCCCAAAAAGTCAATGAATTCCCCCCCAAAATTCATTGAACCCCCCAAAAAGTCATCGGAACCAAAAAAATTCATCAGAACCTCCGAAAGTCAATGAATTCCCCCAAAAATGTCAACGAACACCCCAAAAAGTCATTAGAACACCCCAAAAAGTCATCAGAACCCAAAAGAGTCATCAGAACCCCCAAAAGTCAATGAATTCCCCCAAAAAAGTCAACGAACACCCCAAAAAGTCATCGGAACCCCAAAAAACTCAACAAACTCCCCCAAAAAGTCAATGAATTCATCCGAAAAAAGACATCAGAACCCCCTAAAAAGGCAAAAACACCCCCCAAAAGTCATCAGAACCCCAAAAAACTCAACAAGCTCCCCCCCAAAGTCAATGCATTCCCCCCCAAAAGGCAACAAACACCCCAAAAAGTCATTGGAACCCCCCCAAAAGTCATCGGAACCCCAAAAAACTCAACAAACTCCCCCCAAAAGTCAATGAACTCCCCCAAAAACGTCAACAAACCCCCCAAAAAGTCATCAGAACCCCCCAAAAAGTCAACAAACTCCTCCAAAAGTCAATAAACCCCCCCCAAAGTCATTAGGCCCTCCCCCCAAAAGCCAACATCCCCCCCAAAGTCAACGAAGACCCAAAAAGTCAACGAATTCCTCCAAAAAAGGCATCAGAACCCCCCAAAAAGTCAACAACCCCCCCCAAAAGCAACGAACTCCCCCTCGAAGTCAACGAACCCCCAAAAACTCAACAAACTCCCCCCAAAAGTCAATGAATTCCCCCCCAAAAGTTGTCAGAAGCCCCCCAAAACGTCCACCCCCCCCCCAAAAAGTCACACTCCCCCCTAAAGTCAACGAACTCCCCCCAAAAGTCATCAGAGCACCCCAAAAAGTCATCAGGGCCAGCCAAAAAGCCAACACCCCCCCCAAAAGTCAAGAAACTCCCCCCAAAAGTCAATGAACCCCCCCAAAAGTCATCGAACCCCAAAAAACTCTAGAAACTCCCCCAAAAGTCAACGAACTCCCCCCAAAAGGCATCAGAACCCCCCCAAAAGTCAACAACCCCCCCAAAAGTCATCAGAAACCCCCAAAAGTCAACAACCCCCCCAAAAGTCATCGGAACCCCCCAAAACTCATCAAAACTCCCCCAAAACTCAATGACCACCCCCCCCCAAAAAATCACCAACCCCCCAAAACTCCAAGAACCCCCCAAAATCTCATCAGAACCCCCCCAAAACCCCACGATGGCCCCCCCAAACCTCCCTCTTTTCCCCCCCCAAAAGCCACAACTCCCCCCTAACCCCCCTGTACGTCACCCCAAAACCCCCTCTCCCACCCCCCCCCCCGCCGTGGCCCCCCCAAAAGCCCCGTAAATCCCCCCAAATCCCCCCAAAATGCCCCGATCCCCCCCCCAAATCCCACCATGGCGGAGACGACGCGGGACACCATGACGGGGTCCCCCCGGGCGCTGTGGGGCATCCCCCGGCGGTCCAGGATGTACAGACACGCCTCCAGCACCCCTGCGTCAAACTGGGGGGGACGGGGACACCCCCAAATCAGGGGGGGGTCCCCAAATCCCCCCAAAATCCCCCACGAGTGGTTTCAAGTTTCCCCTTCCACCCCCTTTGGTGGTTTCAGGGGCCCCCATCACCATTTTAGCCACCCCCTCTAGTTTTTTTGGGGTCCCCTCCCAATTTTTGGGGTCTCCCCAATTTTTAGGGCCCCCCAATTTTTTAGGGGTCCCCCCAAATTTTTAGGGGCCCCCTCAAATTTTTAGGGCCCCCCCTAATTTTTACCAGAGCCCCACATTTGGGGGAGAAACCCCCTGGTTTTGGGGTCCGTCCCATTTTCCCTCCAGTTTTTCAGGGTCTCCCCAATTTGGGGGGGGATTCTCGCATTTTGGGGGGTCCCTGGTTTTGGGGGGGGTCCCCCCCCCCGTTTTTTGGGGGGTACCTGCCCGTAGTTCCAGGAGCGCTCGGCGATCTGGTCCTCGGTGCCGTAGAAGATGCGCCCCGTCTCGTTAAGGACGTACTCGTTAAGGTCGCTCGTTTTCTCCATGTAGACGTGGTCATCTGGGGGGGTGGGTGTCCCCAAAATCAGGGAGGGGTCCCCCAAATCCCTCCCCGAGCCCCCCAACTGCCAAAACGAGATCGGGGAGCCCTGAAACCACCAATTCTTGCCCCGGGGAACCCTGAAACTGCCAATTCTTGTCCTGGGGAGCCCTGAAAATGCCAACTCTCGGCTCGACATGGGCAAATCTCACCCTGGGAGGGCCCTGAAACTGCCAAATCTCACCCCGGGGAGCCCTGAAACTGCCAAATCCCAGCCGATATTGGCCAAATCTTGCTGTGGGGAGGCTTGAAACTGCTAAATCCCAGCCAATATTGGCCAAATCTTGCTGTGGGGAGCCCTGAAACCGACAAGTCTCTCTCCTGGGAGCCCCAAACCTGCTAAATCTCACCCCGAAACAGCAAAATCTCGCCTTGGGGGAGCCCCGAAACCGCCCAATCTCCCCCTCAAAAGGCCAAATCTCACCCTTGGGGGCCCCGAAACCGCCAAATCTCATCTCCAAATGGCCAAATATGTCTCCTGGGAGCCCCAAAGCCGCCAAATCTCACCCCAAAACAGCCAAATCTCACCTTGGGGGAGCCCCGAAACCGCCCAATCTCCCCGTCAAAAGGACAAATCTCACCCTTGGGGGCCCCGAAACTGCCAAATCTCATCTCCAAATGGCCAAATCTCTCCCGAGGGAGCCCCAAACCCGCCAAACCTCACCCCAAACCAGCCAAATCTTGCTTTGGGGGAGCCCCGAAACCGCCGAATTGGGAAGCCCCCTCCACTTGCCCAAACTCGGGGGGGTTTTGCCCCGAAGCGGGGCGCTCACCGGGGCACCAGGGGTTGAAGAGGAGGAAGAAGTCGTTGGCGTCATCGAAGGGGGCCGCGTACTCGCCCACCTCCGTGCGGGTCTTGACGCTGAGGCGGTAGCGGCCAATGGGAGCGTCGGGCGGGGCCGTGAGGCAGAGGTTGAGGGCGGGGCCTCCGGGTTGCTCCGCCCCCTCCTCGCTCTCCTCTTCCTCGGCCGTCCAACCGGTGGCCGAGGTTTCGCCCAATGGGATGAGGACGTGGGTCCCCTTCGCCACCTGGGGGTTGGGGCCTGCGGGGTGACATCATCGCCCCGCCCCGGGCGTGAGGTCATCACCCCGGGGCGGGCGTGGTCGCCGCCGGCGCGCCCCGCCCCAGCAGGGGAGGGCGTGGCAGCCTGGCTGACATCATCGCCCCTCCTGGGTGACGTCATCGCCCCTCCTGGGTGACGTCACCCTGCCCTGGGTGACGTCACCCTGCCCTGGGTGACGTCACCCCACCCCTATTGCACCATGTAGTTCCCCTCCCAGTCCCGATTACCCCCCAATTACCCCCCCAGCCCCCCAATTTCCCCCCCCACTTGCCCCCCGCCCCCCAGTTACCCCCAGCCCCAATTGCCCCCAGCCCCTCAATTACCCCCCACCCCCCCAATTCCCCCCCCAGCCCCCAATCACCCCCCACCTCCCCAATTGCCCCCCCAGCCCCAATTGCCCCCCCAGCCCCAATTCCCCCCACTCCAGCCCCCCCACCCCCCCAATTCCCCCCCACCCCCAATTCCCCCCACCCCCCCAATTACCCCCCCAGCCCCAATTACCCCCCACTCCCCCAATTACCCCCCCAGCTCCAATTGCCCCCCACCCCCCCAATTTCGCCCCCAGCCCCAATTGCCCCCCACTCCCCCAGTTACCCCCCCAGCTCCAATTGCCCCCCACCCCCCCAATTTCGCCCCCAGCCCCAATTGCCCCCCACTCCCCCAATTACCCCCCCAGCTCCAATTACCCCCTCAGCTCCAATTGCCCCCCACCCTCCCAATTACCCCCCCAGCCCCAATTACCCCCCACCCCCCCAATTACCCCCCCAGCCCCAATTGCCCCCCACCCCCCCAATTCCCCCCCACCCCCAATTCCCCCCACCCCCCCAAATTTCCCCCCCAGCCCCAATTACCCCCCACTCCCCCAATTACCCCCCCCAGCCCCAATTACCCCCCCAGCCCCAATTGCCCCCCACCCCCCCAATTACCCCCCCAGCCCCAATTACCCCCCCAGCCCCAATTACCCCCTCAGCCCCAATTGCCCCCCACCCCCCCAATTACCCCCCCAGCCCCAATTACCCCCCCAGCCCCAATTGCCCCCCACCGAGGACGAGCTCCACGCAGAGGCCGTCCTGGGCGGGGTCGAAGGGGCGGGGCAGGAGGACGCGCAGGCCGAACGGCTGCCCCCGGCGCAGCACCGGGCGGGGGGAGGCGAACTCCGCCGTGTGGTGCGCCGCCCGGTTGGCCGCCGAGGCCACCACCAGCCCCCGGGGAGCCAAGAGGCCTGGGGGGGGGAGGGGGCGGGGCAGGCGGTGAAACCCCCGTCCCGATCCCACCCCTGGAACCCCCTAAAAAACCCCTTTGGTGGTGGTGGTGGGGGCCTTGAAACTGTCATTTAGCGCTATAAGCTTGGAAAAGGCCCCAAAGGGAGGGGGGGGTTGCCCCAAAACACGAAGAGGGGGACACAGCGGGGGATGGTGCTAAGGCGGGGGGGCCCTGAAACCCAGAAATTTCTCGGGGGGGGGCACGAAACCCTTCAGAGCAGCATGGGGTGGGGGGGGCCTTGAAACGGGCTTTTGTGCCCCCAGGAAGCCTGGAAATGGCCCCAAAATGGTGCTTTTTGCCACAAAACGGAGACGGGGGTGGGGAGAGAAGGGAGGGGGCAAAGGGGAGGACACCCCTCCACTTCCTCATCTGCCTCGGGGAGCCTTGAAACCACCATTTCTCCTCCCAAGGAGCTCTGAAACCGTTTCCCCTCCCTGGGGAGCCCTGAAACCGCCATTTCCCCTCCATGGCGAGCCCTGAAACTGCCATTTTCCCTCCCCGGGGAGCCTTGAAACCACCATTTCCCCCCTAGGGAGTCCTGAAACCGCCATTTTCCCTCCCCAGGGAGCCCCAAAACCACCATTTCCTCCCCCCAGGGAGCCCCAAAACCTCCATTTCTCTCCCCCCAGGGAGCCCCAAAACCTCCATTTTGCCTCCTCGGGGAGCCCTGAAACCGCCATTTTCCCTCCCCGGGGAGCCTTGAAACCACCATTTTCCCCCTAGGGAGTCCTGAAACTGCCATTTTCCCTCCCCAGGGAGCCCCGAAACAGCCATTTTCCCTCCCTGGGGAGCCTTGAAACCACCATCTTCCCCCCAGGGCAACCCGAAACCTCCATTTTCCCTCCCCGGGGAGCCCCGAAACCACCATTTTCCCTCCCCGGGGAGCCCCGAAACCGCACTGACCGGGCCGCAGGGGCTGGGGGGCCCGGTGCCCCGGGATCTCGCCGGGGGGGGGCTCCCAGTCCTCGGTGCCGCGGCGGCAGCAGGCGCAGCAGCCGCCCAGGCGGCGCCAGAAGCCGCGGCGGGGGCGGGGGGCGGGGGCGGGGGGGGGCGCCCCCCGCGGGCGGAAGCTGGCGGCCGCCCAGCGACCCGGGTCCAGGCGGGGGTCGGTGTCCGGCATCGCCTGCAGGGCACCGGCGAGACCAGTTTGGACCAGTATGGACCAGCGGGAGCCCGTAGGAACCAGTACAGGCCACCACGGATCAGTAGGATCTTCCGGAACGGCCCATTAGTGCCTCCAAACCCTTCCCAGTATGACCAGTAAGACCAGTATGGAGCAGTACAGGTCGCTAAAGGACAGTATAGACCCATGAAGACCAGCACGGGCCAGTAAGAACCAGTGGAAGACAGCAGAAACCAGTAGGAACCACCACTTTCCAGAATGGCCCGTTAGTGCCTCTGGACCTTTCTCTGTACAACCAGTAAGACCAGTGTGGACCAGTATAGTTCCTTAAAGACCAGGATGGACCCATAAAGAGCAGCCTGGACCAGTAGAAGAGACAGGAAACCAGTAGGAACCACCGCTAACTGGTAAGACCTTCCAGAATGGCCCGTTAATGCCTTCAGACCCTTCTGCGTATGACCAGTAAAACCAGTATAGTTCCTTAAAGACCAGTATGGACCAGTAAAGACCCACACGGAGCTTTATAAGACAGCAGAAACCAGTACAGACCGCTACTGGCCAGTACAACCTTCCATGGGCCATTAAAGCCTCCAGACCCTTCCCAGTATGACCCAGTATAAGGCTGTACAAGCCGATACAGACCAGTATGAGCCACTAGAAACCAGCAGGAACCAGAATGACTGACTGAAGCCATCAAGCCCTTCCCAGTATGGCCCGGGTCCTCCCAGTCCTTCCCAGCATGGCCCACAAACCCCTCCCAGACTCCCAGTATGGCCCAGGACAGCCCCATAACCTCTCCCAGGCTCCCAGTACAGCCCAGTAACCTCCCGGTCCCCCTGCCAGTACAGCCCAGAAACACCCCTCAGGCTCCCAGTATGGACCAGTTCCCTCCCAGTCCTTCCCAGTGCCCCGCCCGAGCCCGGCGCCAGAGGGACCCGGGCGTCCGGGCCTGCCTGAGCAGCTCCCCCCCCCCCCCCCGCCTCCTCCCCCGCCGCGGCGGGACCCGGGAGTGCTCCCAGCCCGACCAGTTCCCCCAGTCTGCCCAGTTCCCCCCTTCCTGTGCTCCCACCGCTCCCATTCGTGCACCCCCCCCAAGTGCTCCTAGTAACCTCCCAGTGCTCCCAGTAAGCCCAGTTACCCCCTTCCAGTACGCTCGGTAACTGCAGTGCTCCCACTTAGCCCCTCCCAGAGCTTCCAGTAATCCCCAGTCCTCCCAGTAACCCGCTCTGGGTACCTACAGACCTTCCTCCAAGTTATATCCTCCCAGTACTCCCCTAGATCTTCCAGCAGCCCCAGTAACCCCCTCCCAGCCTGCCCAGTGTCCCCAGTAAGCCCTTCAGAGTCTTCTCAGTTACTCTTTTCCAGCGCTCCCAGTAACCCCCTCTGCATTCGCCTGGGACTAACCCCTCCCAGTTTGCCCAGTACCCCCATCCTAGTCCTCCCATTCTTCCCAGTACGCCCCAGTCTTCCTAGTAAGTCCCTCTGGGTAGCCTCAGTCCTTTCAATAACTCTATTAAGCCTTCCCAGTGCTCCCAGCTTGCCCAGTAACCCCCTCCCAGTGCTTCCAGTAGCTCCAGTAACCCCCTCCTAGTGCTCCCTGTAGCTCCAGTTGTCCCCTCCCAGTGCTCCCAGCAACTCCCCAGTCCTCCCAGTAACCCTCTCTGGGTCCTCCCAGTCTTCCTAGTAATGCTACTAATCCCTCCCAGTGCTCCCAGTTTGACCAGTAACACCCTCCCAGTAAACCCTTTCCCCCCCCCCCGCCTCCCACTTTGCCCAGTTACCCCTTCCAGCCACCCCAGCATCCCCAATCCCCTCTCCCAGTCACCCCAGCGTCCCCAGTACCTCCCAGTGGCTCCCAGCAATCGCAACGCCTCACGCTCGCTAGTGCCCCTCGATTATGGGAAAGGGGCGTGACCTTGGGAGGAAGGGGCGGGGCTTATACAGACCACGCCCCCTTATTGCCCCACACCAGCACTCCCTGAGCCCCTCCCGGGATCACTATGTGGCAGGAGGGTCCCTGGGGTGGGGCGAGGGCTCACTATGTGGCAGCAGGAGAACTATGGGGTGGGGCAGTAGCTCACTATGTGGCGGGGGGGGGGGCTATGGGGTGGGGCAAGGGCTCACTATGTGGCAGGAGGGTCCCTGGGGTGGGGCAAGGGCTCACTATGTGGCAGCGGGGGGTCTATGGGGTGTGGTAATGGCTCACTATGTGGCAGGAGGATCCCTGGGGTGGGGCAAGGGCTCACTATGTGGCAGCGGGGGGGCTATGGGGTGGGGCAAGGGCTCACTATGTGGCAGCAGGGGGGGCTATAGGGTGGGGAAGCAGCTCACTATGTAGCAGTGGGGGGTCTATGGGGTGGGGTAATGGCTCACTATGTGGCAGGAGGGTCCCTGAGGTGAGGCAAGGGCTCACTATGTGGCAGCGGGGGAACTATGGGGTGGAGCAGCGGCTCACTATGTGGCAGCGGGGGGGCTATGGGGTGGTGTCACAGCTCGCTATTTGGCAAGTCGACCCTATGGGGCAGGGAACTGGGGTCACCAGCAGGTGAACTATGGGGCAGGGCAACGTCTCACTATGTGGCAAGGGGGCCCTCAGGGGCGGGGCTTAACCCCCGGGCAGCGAGGACTCACTATTTGGCAGGTGCAGCTCACGATTTGGCCGGGGGGGATGACAACACACCTCCGGCGCGGCTCACTATTTGGCAAGGCAAGAGGCTGCAGGGCAGGGCAGGCCGGGATCGCTTTTTGGCACGGGCGGCTCACTATTTGGCGGGGCAGCTGTGGGTCCGGGCCAGACGGACGGGTCCTGCCGCTGCCTCGCCACCCCCCCCCCCCCCCCCCCCCAAAAAAAGGGTGTGTCCCAAGCGCCTGCGTCCCCACCCGGCGATGGCGCAAGCGGGCGGTGGTTTGGCCCTGATGAAGCAACTGGTGGTGCCGAAGAGGAACTGGGAGCGACTGGGAGAGCCGGACGCTGGGTTCCTCAGGGCGGGGGGAGCCCCGCCCCGGTGACCCTCCGAGCCCCTCCCCCATTCATAAGCTCCGCCTTTCTTATGTCACTTTATTAGCCCCTCGTTAAGGGGCGGGGCCAAGCCGTGCGGTGGGGCGTTGATAGTGGTGGGGTGGGCGGAGCTCCAGGCACCAGCCAATCAGGCGAGGGTGACAGCGACGTGGGGGAGGAGCTGGGCGAGGTGGGCGGCGGCCTCGGGGGCGGCGGCCAAGGGTGTCTCGGCCAATCGGAGACGAGCCAGCCGGGGGCAGGCGGCCAATGGGGCCAGGGCGGAGGCGTCGCTTATGGCTGGAAGGGGTGGAGTCAAGGAGGACACACCCCAAAACACCCCACCACCCAATGAAGCCCCGCCCACCGCATGCCACACCTCTTATTAGCTCCACCCCCTTTAGCCCCCCCCCACCTCCCCAGCCCCCCTACCGGTCCCAAGAAACCCCTCCCCATATACTTTAGCCCCACCCCCTTCAGCCCTTCCCCATCAAGCCCCTCCCCATCAGCCCCCCACCCCCCCAGCCCCGCCCACTCCCCCTTAAGCCCCGCCCCCCCCCAGGGATACGGTTGCCCTCCAGACTCAGCTCCTCCAGGCGGGGGAGGGGCGGGAACCCCCGTAGGGTCGTGACGTCGTTGTGCGACAGGTCCAGCACCTGGTGGGGGAGGGGCTGGTCACCCGGATGCCGGGGGGGGGGGAGGGGTGTGTCCCCCGGCCCCTCCCCCCCCCGCCCAGACCCCCGGGTCCCCACCTGCAGGCGCCGCAGCCCCCCCAGGGCGGGGGGGGGCCCCCCCAGGCGGTTCCGGGCCAGGTCGAGGTGCGTCGCCAGCACCGCGTGCTCCAGCAGCGGCAGTGACGTCAGCGCCTGGGGGCGGGGCCAAGGGCAAGGGCGGGGCAGGCGGGGGTGGGCTCCGTGGGGCCACGCCCCTTTAGCGCCAGCCCCTCCCACCCGCTGTCAGACACCCCCCCCAGCCCCTTTAAGCTCCTCCCTCTTTTAGGCATGCCTTCTCACAAAGCTCCTCCCACTCCACCCCTTTAGCCACGCCCTCGGTCCCCACCCACTTTAGCCCCACCCACTTTAAGCCCCACCCACTTTAAGCCCCCACCTCCTCATGCCCCCCTAACCCCGCCCTGTTAACCATTTCCCCCTTTTAAGCCCTGCCCCCACACTCCTCCCACTCCACCCCTTTAGCCCCGCCCCTCAGGCCCCACCCACTTTAAGGCCCCACCTCCTCATTCCCCCCTCACCCCTCCATGTCAAGCCTCCCTCTCCCTTAAGCTCCGCCCCATGCCCCTCCCACCCCGCTCCATTAGCCCCACCCCCCTTTTCCAACCCCTTAAGCCCCGCCCCACGCCCCTCCCATTCTGCCCTAGGAGCCCCACCCACTCGTGGCCACACCCACCGCGACACCCCACCCCTTCATTCCCCCTCCCCCACCTTCCACCCCTTCCTTCCAAAGCCCCCCACCCCCCCCGCCCCCTCAGGCCCCGCCCCTACCTTCCCGGGGAGGCGGAGCCTGACGTCCCCCTCCGGCCCCGCCCCCATCCTCAGCACCCCCACGGCCGCCTCCGCCCGCGAGGCCACGTCGGCCACGAAGCCGCTCCGCAGCGGGTCCGCCTCCTGTGGGCGGGGCTACGTGAGGCCACGCCCCTCCTCCCCAAGCCCCACCCCTTCCCTCCCCCCTAAGCCCCGCCCACCTGGAGGGCCCGCAGGCAGCGCCGGGTCTCGTCCTCGTGGCCCAGCGGGTCGAGGGCCGACAGCAGCAGCACCAGCGTCAGCAAACAGCCTGGCCCCGCCCCCCCCCGGGGACACGCCCCGCCACGTCAGCAAGGGGGCGGGGTCACGCCTCGGGGGTGGGGGGGTGGGGGGGGAAGAGGTTTTGGGGGGGGGGGAGGGGGGGGTCTCACCCCGGCTGCGGGGCTCCAGCTCCAGCAGCTGCCGGCACGTCTCCACCTGCGCCTCCAGCACCGAGCGCTCGGCCACGCCCACTTCGGGCCTAGGGGCGGGGCTTAGCGGCGGGGAGGGGCTTGGGCCACCCAGGGGGGTGGGGCTTGGGCCCCACCCCCCTCGGAGGCGGGGGGGGGGGCGTGGCCCCAATAGAGCCACAATGGAGGGGGATTGAATGAGGGTTGGGGCATGGGGAGGGGGGCGTGGCTTGAGGAAAGGGGTGTGGCCACTGGGGGTGGGCGGTGCTTGGCTGCGGACGTGGGGCGTGGCCAGCACTGGGGTCTTAAAGGGGCGGCGCCCCATTGCTGTAATGATTATAACGAGAGAGAGGCGGGGCTTAGGCAAGGGGTGGAGCTTATGGCTTTGTGGGCGGGGCTTACCAGAAGAGCTCCCCAGCTACGATTGGCTCCTGCCACCACGCCTCATCCTCGTCTAGGACGAAAGGGGCGTGGTTAGGGAAAGGCGGGGCTTTAAGGGGCGTGTCCCAACGAGGGGCGTGGCTTCTCACCTGGAAGGAGCGTCACCTCGCGGTGGGCGGGGTCATGCTCCCAGGTGACCCGGAAGTGGAGGAGGCGGGGCCGGGCGGGAGGCGGAGCCAGGTCGGGGGGGAGGTCGCAGAGCTGTCACTCAGGTCAAGGAAGGCGGGCGTTGGGGAGGGGATCCCAGCCTGGGGGAGGAGCCTCCCAACGCCCCGCCCTCCCCCCCTGGCCCCGCCCCCCCTCCGCGGGGATACCCAGGTGTGGCTGGGGCGGGGCCGCCCCGCCCCCGAGCGCCACGCCCCTTCCAGGGCGGAGCCGTCCACCGTCGCCCTCAGCGCCGGGCTGCCCGCCCCCACCTGCGGGAGAGCCAGGGACAGACCAGTAAAGCCCAGTTCCGCCCAGTGCCCCACGCCAAGCACTGCCCAGGCACCTCCCAGTACACCCCAGTACTACCCGGTGCCCACAAATCCCCTCCCAGTACATCCCAGTACTACCCAGTGCCCGCAAATCCCTTCCCAGTACACCCCAGTACTCCCCAGTGCCCGCAAATCCCTTCCCAGTACACCCCAGTACTCCCCAGTGCCCACCAATCCCCTCCCAGTACATCCCAGTGCCCATAAACCCTGTCCCAGTGCCCACTGATCCCCTCCCAGTACATCCCAGTACTCCCCAGTGCCCTCAAATGCTCTCCCACGAACCTCCCAGTGCCCCTCCGTCACCACCAGTTCCCTCCCAGTACATCCCAGTGCCCGCAAATCCCCTCCCAGTACATCGCAGTCCTCCCCAGTGCCCACCAATCCCCTCCCAGTACATCCCCGTGCTCTCTAGCACCCACTAATCGGCACCCAGTAACCTCCCAGTACGTGCCTGTAGTCACAGATCCTCACCCAGCAACAGCCCAGTACCCACCAATCCCCTCCCGGTACATCCCAGTGCTCCCCAGTACCCACCAATCCCTTCCCAGTACATGCCTGTCCTCCACAGTGCCCACAAATCCCCTCCCCGGAATCTCCCAGTGCTCTTTACTGCCCAGTAACCTCCCACAGCTCCCCAGTACCCACAAATCCCCTCCCAGTACCCCTCAGTGCCCACAAAGCGCCTCCCAGTACACCCTAGTGCTCTCTTGTGTCCACAGTTCTCCTCCCAGTGTCATCCAGGACCCACAAATCCCCTCCCAGTACATCCCAGTACACTCTACTACCCACAAAGCTTCTCCCAGTACATCCCAGTCCTCACTAGTACCCACAAATCCCCTCCCAGTGCCCCCCCAGTACCCACAAATCTTCTGCTGCCCACAAAGCTCCTCCCAGTACATCCCAGTGCTCTCTATTGCCCACAAGGCTTTTCCCAGTACATCCCAGTGCTCCCCAGTGCCTACAATTCTCTCCCTCGTACAACCCAGTGCCCCCCGGTATGCCCAAAGCCCCTCCCAGTCCATCCCAGTGCCCCCGTACCCTTCCCAGTCCATCCCAGTACCCCCAAAACCCCTCCCAGCACACCCCAGTGCCCCCAAACCCTCTCCCAGCACATCCCAGTGCCCCCCAGTACCCCTGCCAGTCCATCCCAGTACTCCCTAAGCCCCTCCCAGTACACCCTAGTGCCCCCAAACCATCTCCCAGTCCATCCCAGTGCCCCCCAGTACCCCCAAAGCCCCTCCCAGCACATCCCAGTGCCCCGCAGTACCCCTCCCAGTCCATTCCAGTGCCCCCCAGTGCCCCCCAGTACCCCTCCCAGCACATCCCAGTGCCCCGCAGTACCCCTCCCAGCACATCCCAGTGCCCCCCGTCCCCTTCCCAGTCCATCCCAGTACCCCCAAAACCCCTCCCAGCACACCCCAGTGCCTACAATTCCCTTCCTACCACATCCCAGGGCCCCCCCCGTCCCCCCAAACCCCCTCCCAGTCCCCCCCAGTGCCCCCAAACCCTCTCCCAATCCATCCCAGTGCCCCCCAGTACACCCAAAGCCCCTCACAGTACATCCCAGTGCCCCCCAGTACCCCTCCCAGCACATCCCAGTGCCCCTTGTCCCCTTCCCAGTCCATCCCAGTACCCCCAAAACCCCTCCCAGCACACCCCAGTGCCTACAATTCCCTTCCTACCACATCCCAGGGCCCCCCCCGTCCCCCCAAACCCCCTCCCAATCCCCCCCAGTGCCCCCAAACCCTCTCCCAATCCATCCCAGTGCCCCCCAGTACCCCTCCCAGTCCATCCCAGTGCCCCCGGTGCCCCCAGCACCCTTCCCAGTCCATACCCCTCCCAGCACATCCCAGTGCGCCCTGGCCCCTTCCCAGTCCATCCCAGTACCCCCAAAACCCCTCCCAGCACACCCCAGTGCCTACAATTCCCTTCCTACCACATCCCAGGGCCCCCCCTGTCCCCCCAAAACCCCTCCCAGTCCCCCCCAGTGCCCCCAAACCCTCCCCCAGTCCATCCCAGTGCCCCCCAGTACCCCCAAAGCCCCTCCCAGCACATCCCAGTGCCACCCAGTACCCCTCCCAGTACATCCCAGTGCCCCCCAGTACCCTCAAAGCCCCTCCCAGCACATCCCAGTGCTCCCCAGTACCCCTCCAGTCCATCCCAGTGCCCCCCATCCCCTTCCCAGTCCATCCCAGTACCCCCAAAACCCCTCCCAGCACACCCCAGTGCCTACAATTCCCTTCCTACCACATCCCAGGGCCCCCCCCGTCCCCCCAAACCCCCTCCCAGTCCACCCCAGTGCCCGAAACCCTCTCCCAGCCCATCCCAGTGCCCCCAGTACCCTCAAAGCCCCTCCCAGTCCATCCCAGTGCCCCCTGTCCCCTTCCCAGTCCATCCCAGTACCCCCAAAACCCCTCCAGCACACCCCAGTGCCTACAATTCCCTTCCTACCACATCCCAGGGCCCCCCCCGTCCCCCCAAACCCCCTCCCAGTCCCCCCAGTGCCCCCAGCACCCTTCCCAGTCCATCCCAGTACCCCCCAGTACCCCCCCCCCCCCTCACCAGGACGGGCCGGGAGAAGGTCACCGCCAGCGCCGCGTCCTCCCGGTTGACGTAAAGGCAGAGAATCCTCGGGGGGGGCGAGGCTGGGGGGGGGGGGGGACACACAACAAGAGACGTTCCAGGGGGGCACCCCAACATCTGGGGGGGGGAGGGGGGTCCCTCGGGGTTTGGGGGGATGGGGGGAGGGGTCCCGGCGTACCCCGGGAGAGGAGGCAGCGCAGGTAAACCCAGGGGCTCTGGTCGGTGGGGTCGGTGAAGACGGCGTTGTGCACCAGTTCCAGCTCTGGGGGGAGGGGAAAGGGGGTCGGGGAGGGGGACACCCCCCCACCCCACCCCCCCCCCAACATCGGGGGGAGGGGGGGGCAGCCCAGGGGCTGAGCACATCCCCCCCCGTCCCCCCAAACCCCCTCCCCGGCCACCCCAGTGCCCCTCAGTACCCCTCCCAGGGTACTGGGGGGCACTGGGATGGACTGGGAAGGGTACTGGGGGGGCACTGGGGTGGCCTGGGAGGGGGTTTGGGGGGACCCAGGAGTACGGGGAGGGGGGGGGGGAGGGGGGCGACCCCCCCACTGGCTGGAGGGGCCACGTCAGTCCCCTGGGGGGGGATCTCGGCATCCAAAGGGGGTGGGGGGGGGACCCCCCCCGGTGGGTGAGGGGGGGATCGAGGCATTTGGGGGGGCCCCCAGTGTCCAAGGGGGGGACCCCCATGGCTGACGGGGGGACCCAGGTGTCTGGGAGGGGACCCCGGCATCTGGGGGGGGGGGGGGGGGAGCTTGGTGTCCAGGGGGGGACCCAGGGGTCTGGGGGGGCACCCCCAGTGTCCAAGGGGGGGGGACCCCGGTGGGTGAGGGGGGAATTGAGGCATTTGGGGGGGCCCCCAGTGTCCAAGGGGGGGACCCAGGAGTACAAAGGGGGGACACCCCAGGACTCTAAGGGGGGGACCCAGGGGTCTGGGGGGGGTATGACCCCAAGGGTCGGGGGGGAGGACACACCCCAGGGGTCTGGGGGGGGGACTGGGGCACCTGGGGGGGGGCACCCAGGGTCTGGGGGGGGGACCTGGGCGTCTGGGGGGGGGCCTAGGGGTCTCGGGGAGGGGGACACCCCAGGGGTCTGGGGGGGGACTGGGGCATCTGGGGGGGGATGCAGGGGTCTGGGGGTGGGACCCCAGGGGCCTGGGGGGGACCTGGGCATCTGGGGGGGGACTGGGGCATCTGGGGGGGAACTCCAGGGGTCTGGGGGGGGGCTCCAGGGGTCTGGGGGGGGCCCAGGGGTCTGGGGGGGGACCTGGGCATCCTGGGGGGGGGGGCAGGGGTCTGGGGGGGAACCTGAGCATCTGGGGGGGAACCAGGGGTCTGGGGGGGGACCTGGGCATCTGGGGGGGGCCCCAGGGGTCTGAGGGGGACACCTGGGCATCGGGGGGGGGGCCCAGGGGTCTCGGGGGGGGACCCCAGGGGTCTCGGGGGGGGCCCAGGGGTCTGGGGGGAGGACACCCCAGGGGTCTGGGGGGGGGACTGGGGCACCTGGGGGAGGGACCCAGGGGCCTGGGGGGGGGGCTCCAGGGGTCTGGGGGGGGACCTGGGCATCTGGGGGGGGGGCAGGGGTCGGGGGGGGGGACCCCAGGGCTCTGGGGGGCACCCAGAGGTCTGGGGGGGGACCTGGGCGTCTGGGGGGGGAACCCCAGGAGTCTGGGGGGGGACTGGGGCACCTGGGGGAGGGAACCCCAGGGCTCTGGGGGGGGACACACGACCCCCCAAGGCATTTGGGGGGCCCGTACCGGTGCGGAGGCGCGGGGGGGGCAGGGCGCCGGCGGGGCCGCGGGCGGGCGCCAGGAGGCGGCTCCGGTGGTGCCAGGCGGAGAAGTTGGAGAAGTCGCGGCTGAGCAGGGCCCCGGCGAAGGCCAGTTCGGCCTCGGG
This sequence comes from Leptosomus discolor, assembly GCF_034619465.1. Classification (NCBI taxonomy): domain Eukaryota; kingdom Metazoa; phylum Chordata; class Aves; order Leptosomiformes; family Leptosomidae; genus Leptosomus; species Leptosomus discolor. Next base: position 87,067 of record NW_028237774.1, read on the forward strand.
GTCTTCCTCGGCCGCCAGCGCCCGCCGGTGCTCCCAGGCGTGGACTGGGGGGGCACCGGGCACCACTGGGCCTTACTGGGGCCGCCCCGAGCCTCTTAAACCCGCTGCGGTAACTCCCAGTATAAACCAGTAAGGGTTATCCCCCCAAAACCCCCGCCTTGTGTGCTCTAGGACTTCTTCTACAAGCTCCCAGTACAGACCAGTAAGCCCAGCATCCCCAAAAGTCTCTTCCAGTAGCTCGCAAGAGCTGCTGAAGCATTCTCCAGTAGAAACCAGTAAGCCTTATCACCCCAGAACCCCCGCCTTGCATGCCCCAGGGTTTCCTCTATCAGATCCCAGTATAAACCACGTGGACTGGGGGGGCACCAGGCAGCACTGGGCCTTACTGGGGCCGCCCCGAGCCTCTTAAACCCGCTGCGGTAACTCCCAGTATAAACCAGTAAGGGTTATCACCCCAAAACCCCCGCCTTGTGTGCTCTAGGCCTTCTTCTGCCAGCTCCCAGTACAAACCAGTAAACCCAGCATCCCCAAAAGTCTCTTCCAGTAGCTCACCAGAGCTGCTGAAGCATTCTCCCAGTAGAAACCAGTAAGCCTTATCACCCCAGAACCCCCGCCTTGCATTCCCCAGGGTTTCCTCTATCAGATCCCAGTATAAACCACGTGGACTGGGGGGGCACCGGGCACCACTGGGCCTTACTGGGGCCGCCCCGAGTCTCTTAAACCCGCTGCGGTAACTCCCAGTATAAACCAGTAAGGGTTATCCCCCAAAACCCACGCCTTGTGTGATCCAGGCCTTCTTCTGCCAGCCCCCAGTACAAACCAGTAAGCCCAGCATCCCCAAAAGTCTCTTCCAGTAGCTCACAAGAGCTGCTGAAGCATTCTCCCAGTAGAAACCAGTAAGCCTTATCACCCCAGAACCCACGCCTTGCATTCCCAGGGTTTCCTCTATCAGATCCCAGTATAAACCACATGGACTGGGGGGGCACCAGGCAGCACTGGGCCTTACTGGGGCCGCCCCGAGCCTCTTAAACCCGCTGCGGTAACTCCCAGTATAAACCAGTAAGGGTTATCCCCCCAAAACCCACGCTTTGTGTGATCCAGGCCTTCTTCTACCAGCTCCCAGTACAAACCAGTAAGCCCAGCATCCCCAAAAGTCTCTCCCAGTATCTCTAGTCTTTCTCCAACCCCAAACCAGTACAAACCAGTACCTTTAGACTCCCTCTGAACCCAAACCAATACAAACCAGTGCCTCTAAATCCCCTCCAACACCACACCAGTACAAACCAGCACCTCTCGCCTTCCTCCGAACCCAAACCAGTATCTCTAGGCCCTCTCCAACCCCAAACCAGTACAAACCAGTGCCTCTAGGCCCCCTCCAATCTCCCACCAGTACAAGCCAGTACCTCCAGCCCCTCTCCAACCCCCCACCAGTACAAATCAGTGCCTTTAGACCCTCTCCAACCCCAAACCAGTACAAACCAGTGCCTCCCACCTCTCTCTGAACCCAAACCAGCACCTCTCGGCCCCCTCCAACCCCACACCAGTACAAACCAGTGCCTCTAAATCCCCTCCAACCCCCAACCAGTACAAACCAGTACCTCTAAATCCCCTCCAACCCCCCACCAGTACAAACCAGTGCCTCTAGACTCTCTCCAACCCCCCACCAGTACAAACCAGTACCTCCAGCCCCTCTCCAACCCCAAACCAGTACAAACCAGTGCCTCCCACCTCTCTCTGAACCCAAACCAGCACCTCTCGGCCCCCTCCAACCCCACACCAGTACAAACCAGCGCCTCTAAATCCCCTCCAACCCCCCACCAGTACAAACCAGTACCTCCAGCCCCTCTCCAACCCCCCCCAGTACAAACCAGTACCTCTAAATCTCCTCCAACCCCCCACCAGTACAAACCAGTACCTCCAGCCCCTCTCCAACCCCCCCCAGTACAAACCAGTACCTCTAAATCTCCTCCAACCCCCCACCAGTACAAACCAGTACCTCTAGGCTCTCTCCAACCCCCCACCAGTACAAACCAGTACCTCCAGCCCCTCCCCAACCCGCCACCAGTATAAATCAGTGCCTCTACACCCTCTCCAATCCCAAACCAGTACAAACCAGTGCCTCTAAATCCCCTCCAACCCCCCACCAGTACAAACCAGTACCTCTAAATCCCCTCCAACCCCAAACCAGTACAAACCAGCGCCTCTAAATCCCCTCCAACCCCCCACCAGTACAAACCAGTGCCTCTAAATCCCCTCCAACCCCCCCCCAGTACAAACCAGTGCCTCTAAATCCCCTCCAACCCCAAACCAGTACAAGCCAGTACCTCTAAATCCCCTCCAACCCCCCTCCAGTACAAACCAGTACCTCTAGGCCCCCTCCAACCCCCAACCAGTACAAACCAGTGCCTCTAAATCCCCTCCAACCCCCCACCAGTACAAACCAGTGCCTCTAGGCCCCCTCCAACCCCCCACCAGTACAAACCAGTGCCTCCAGACTTCCTCCAACGCCCCACCAGTACAAACCAGTACCTCTAGGCCTTCTCCAGCCCCAAACCAGTACAAACCAGTACCTCTAAATCCCCTCCAACCCCAAACCAGTACAAACCAGTACCTCTAAATCCCCTCCAACCCCCCCCTCCCCCAAACCAGCGCCCCCCCAGGCCCCACCTCAGCCCCTCAAGCCCCCCCGCCCCCTCCCAGTGCCTCCCAGTGCCTCCAGTGCCTCCCAGTGGGCTCACAGTTGCGGGGGTCGCTGGCCAGCAGGCGGTCGCAGAGGGCGCGCTCGGCGGGGGCGGGGGGGGGGGAGGGGGCGCGCCGCAGCACCCACCCCCGGTGGTGCCAGGCCCCGTAGGACTTGGGGTTCACCCCCAGGCACCCCCCAACGAAGGCCAGTTCCCCCGGCACCCTGCGGGGGGGGGGACACCAGTAAAGACCAGTAAAAACCAGTAAAAACCAGTAAAGACCAGTAAAGACCAGTAAAAAGCAGGAACGGCCAGTAAAGGCCAGGGGGGCAGCGCAGGCAGCACCCAGCAACTTGCCAGGGCCCACCAAGCCCCTCCCAGTATGGGCCAGTGCTCCCCAGTACCCCCAAAGCCCCTCCCAGTAGATCCCAGTGCTGCCCAGTACCCCCAAAGCCCCTCCCAGTAGATCCCAGTGCTCCCCAGTGCCCACTAAACCCACTGCCAGTAGATCCCAGTGCTCCCCAGTGCCCACAAGTCCTCTCCCAGTAGATCCCAGTGCTCCCCAGTACCCCCAAAGCCCCTCCCAGTAGATCCCAGTGCTCCCCAGTGCCCACTAAACCCGCTGCCAGTAGATCCCAGTGCTCCCCAGTGCCCACAAAGCCCCTCCCAGTAGATCCCAGTGCTCCCCGGTGCCCACAAGTCCTCTCCCAGTAGATCCAGTGCTCCCCAGTGCCCACTAAATCCACTACCAGTAGATCCCAGTGCTCCCCAGTGCTCACAAGTCCTCTCTCAGTAGATCCCAGTTCTCCCCACTGCACACAAAGCCCCTCCCAGTAGATCCCAGTGCTGCCCAGTGCCCACTAAAGCTCCTGCCAGTAGATCCCAGTGCACCCCAGTGCCCACAAGTCCTCTCCCAGTATATCCCAGTTCTCCCCAGTGCCCACAAAGCCCCTCCCAGTAGATCCCAGTGCTGCCCAGTGCCCACAAAGCCCCTCCCAGTATATCCCAGTGCTCCCCAGTGTCCACAAAGCCCCTCCCAGTAGATCCCAGTGCTGCCCAGTGCCCACAAAGCCCCTCCCAGCACATCCCAGTGCTCCCCAGTGCCCACAATCCCCTCCCAGCACCCCCCAGTCCCCTCCCACTCCCTCCCAGTCCCCTCCCAGCACCCTCCCACTCCATCCCAGCACCCCCCAGTCCCCTCCCAGTCCCCTCCCACTCCATCCCAGTCCCCTCCCACACCATCCCAGTCCCCTCCCAGTCCCTCCCCCTCCCTCCCAGACCATCCCAGTCCCCTCCCAGTCCCTCCCCCTCCCTCCCACTCCCTCCCCCTCCATCCCAGTCCCCTCCCAGTCCCTCCCAGTCCACCAGTGTCCCCTCCTACTCCTCCCAGTTCCCTCCTACTCCCTCCCAGTCCTCTCCCACTCCCCTCCCACTCCATTCCAGTCCCCTCCCACTCCCTCCCTCCCAGTCCCCTCCCAGTCCCTCCCAGTCCATCAGAGTCCCCTCCTACTCCCTCCCAGTCCCCTCCCAGTCCCCTCCCGCTCCCTCCCAGTCCCCTCCTCCTCCCTCCCAGTCCCCTCCCACCTCCTCCCACTCCCTCCCAGTTCCCTCCCAGTCCCTCCCCCTCCCTCCCAGTCTCCTCCCACTCCATCCCACTTCCTCCCACTCCATCCCAGTCTCCTCCCACTCCCTCCCAGTCCAACCCAGTCCCTTCCCACTCCCTCCCAGTCCCCTCCTACTCCTTCCCAGTCCCCTCCCAGTCCCTCCCCCTCCCTCCCAGTCCCCTCCCAGCCCCTCCCAGTCCCCTCCCGCTCCCTCCCAGTCCCCTCCTGGTCCCCTCCCACTCCCCTCCCAGTCCCTCCCCCTCCATCCCAGTCCCCTCCCGCTCCCTCCCAGTCCCCTCCCAGTCCCTCCCGCTCCCTCCCAGTCCCCTTCTACTCCCTCCCAGTCCCTCCCAGTCCCCTCCCGCTCCCTCCCAGTCCCCTCCCGCTCCCTCCCAGTCCCCTCCCCCTCCCTCCCAGTCCCCTCCCGCTCCCTCCCAGTCCCCTCCCAGTCCCTCCCACTCCCTCCCAGTCCCCTCCCACTCCCTCCCCCTCCATCCAGTCCCCTCCCACTCCCTCCCAGTCCACCAGTGTCCCCTCCTACTCCCTCCAGTTCCCTCCTACTCCCTCCCAGTCCTCTCCCACTCCCCTCCCACTCCATTCCAGTCCCCTCCCACTCCCTCCCTCCCAGTCCCCTCCCAGTCCCTCCCAGTCCATCAGAGTCCCCTCCTACTCCCTCCCAGTCCCCTCCCAGTCCCCTCCCACTCCATTCCAGTTCCCTCCCAGTCCCTCCCCCTCCCTCCCAGTCTCCTCCCACTCCATCCCAGTCTCCTCCCACTCCCTCCCAGTCCAACCCAGTCCCTTCCCACTCCCTCCCAGTCCCCTCCTACTCCTTCCCAGTCCCCTCCCAGTCCCTCCCCCTCCCTCCCAGTCCCCTCCCAGCCCCTCCCAGTCCCCTCCCGCTCCCTCCCAGTCCCCTCCTGGTCCCCTCCCACTCCCTCCCCCTCCATCCCAGTCCCCTCCCGCTCCCTCCCAGTCCCCTCCCAGTCCCTCCCGCTCCCTCCCAGTCCCCTCCCGCTCCCTCCCAGCCCCTCCCAGTCCCCTCCCCCTCCCTCCCAGCCCCTCCCACCTCCTCTCACTCCCTCCCAGTCCCCTCCCAGTCCCCTCCCGCTCCCTCCCAGCCCCTCCCAGTCCCCTCCCGCTCCCTCCCAGTCCCCTCCCGCTCCCTCCCAGCCCCTCCCAGTCCCTCCCAGTCCCCTCCCGCTCCCTCCCAGTCCCCTCCCAGTCCTCTCCCACTCCCCTCCCACTCCCTCCCAGTCCCCTCCCGCTCCCTCCCACTCCCTCCCAGTCCCCCCCCCCCTCCCAGTCCCCTCCCGCTCCCTCCCAGTCCCTCCCGCTCCCTCCCAGTCCCCCCCAGCCGCACCAGTCGGGCCCGGGGGGCAGGGCGCAGCGGCGCAGGTTCCAGCAGGTCGCCACGTCGGGGTTGGCCGCCAGCACCGCGCCCGTCAGCGCCAGCGCCTCCGCGTCCAGCTCCCCCCGCGCCCGCTGCGCCAGGGGGCGGGGCCCGCGGAAGGGGCGGGGCCGGCAAAAAGGGGGCGGGGCCGGCAAAAGGGGGCAGAGACAGCGGTCAGTGGGTGGGGCCGGCGATAAGGGGGCGGGGCCGGCAAAAAAGGGGGCGGGGATGACGGTCAGGGGGCGGGGCCGGCGGAAAGGGGGCGTGGCCGGCAAAAAAGGGGCGGGGATGACGGTCAGGGGGCGGAGCCGGCGGTCAGTGGGCGGGGCCGGGGCAAAGGGGGCGGGGCCGGCAAAAAAAGGGGGCGGGGATGACGGTCAGGGGGCGGGGCCGGCGCAAAGGGGGCGGGGCCGGCGCAAAGGGGGCGGGGATGATGGTCGGGGGCGGGGATGACGCAAAGGGGACGGGGACGATGGTCAGTGGGCGGGGTGGGAACGAGGGGGCGGGGCCAACGCGCGGGGGGCGGGGCCGGCACACAGGGGGTGGGGCCGGCGCGAGGGGGGTGGGGCCGGCACGAGGGGGGTGGGGCCGGCGATCAGGGGGCGGGACCGGCACGAGGGGGCGGGGTGGGCGCAAGGGGGGCGGGGAGGGCGCGAGGGGGGCGGGGCCGGCGCAAGGGGGCGGGGCGGGCACAAGGGGGGCAGGGAAGGCGCTCAGGGGGCGGGGCTGGCGCAAGGAGGGGCGGGGGCAGAGCACGGGGGGCAGGGCTAGGGGCCAGGGCAGAGGTTGGGTGGTGTGAGGGGGCGGGGTCAGAGCTCAGGGGGCGTGGCCAGGGGCCAGGGGGCGGGGCCAGGGGGCAGGTGGTGTGAGGGGGCAGCGCCAGAGGGCGAGGTCAGGGGGGCGTGGCCAGAGCTCAGGGGGCGGAGGTAGAGGTCAGAGGGTGGAGCCAGAGGTTGGGGGGTGTCAGGGGCGGGGCCAGAGGCCGGGGGTGGGGCCAAAGGTCGGGGGCAGGTCAGGGGTGGGGGCAGAGCCAGAGGTCGGGGGCGGGGCCAGAGGTCGGGGCGGGGCAGAGGTCAGGGGCAGGGCCAGAGGTCGGGGTGGGGTCAGGGGGCGGGGTCAGAGGTGAGGGGCAGGGTAAGAGGTCAGGGGGTGGGGCCAGAGGTCAGGGGGCGGGGCCAGGGCTCACCTTCTCCAGCAGGGTGGTCATGGCGGAGCGGTAGAGGCGGAGCTTCTCCTCCCGCTGGCGGCGGCGGGCGGCGTCCGGGGGGCGGAGCTTGAGGCGGCCATGCTGCAAGGCATTGGGGGGCACTGGGGGTCACTGGTAGGCACTGGGGAGGGACTGGGAAGAGCTCAGAGTCACTGGCGGGGGACTGGGATGCGCTGGAGATGGACTGGGAAGAAGGAGCTGTCGCTGGAAATTAACTGGGAGGCACTGGCAGTGAACTGGGAGGCACTGGGGAGGGACTGGGAAGAGCTCGGAGTCACTGGCGGGGGACTGGGATGCGCTGGAGATGGACTGGGAAGAAGGAGCTGTCGCTGGAAATTAACTGGGAGGCACTGGCAGTGAACTGGGAGGCACTGGGGATGGATTGGGAAGAGCCAGGAATCACTGGTGGGGCACTGGGATGCGCTGGAGATGGACTGGGAAAAAGGAGCTGTCACTGGAAGTCAACTGGGGAGCACTGAAGGAGTCTGGGGGTCACTGGGAGAGCACTGGGAGAGACTGGGAAGAACTGGTGGGGGACTGGGAGGGGCTCTGGGAGGCACTGGGGCTAGACTGGGAGGAAGTGGGAGGCTCTGGGAGGAACCAAGATGCTCTGAAAGCTGACTGGGAAAATTTAACTGTCACTGGATGTTAACTGGGAAGCACTGGGAAGCACTGGCGGGTGACTGGGAAGCATTGTGGGGCACTGGGATGGACTGGAAAGGGACTGGGGGGCACTGGGATGCACTGGGAGGGGACTGAAAGTTGATTGGGAAGAACCAGGAGTCACCCAGGAAGAACTGGGATGCCCTGGAGATTAACTGGGAAAACTCGCTCTCACTGGAAGCTAACTGGGAGGCATTGGGAAGCACTGGCGGGTGACTGGGAGGCATCGTGGGGCCATGGGGGTCACTGGGAGTTGACTGGGGAGAACTAGAAATCACCGCGAGGCGACTGGGAAGAACTGGGATGCCCTGAAGATTAACTGGGAAAAACCAGTTGTCACTGGAAGTGAACTGGGAGGCACTGGCAGTGAACTGGGAGACACTGGAGGACTCTGGAGATCACTGAGAGAGCACTGGGGGGTCACGGGGGGGGCACTGGAGGGGTGACTGGGATGCACTGGGAGGCTCGGGGGGGGGGTCACCGAGCGGGGGGAGGCACTGGGAGGAACTGGGAGCCGCTGGGCTGCCGCAGTGCATCATGGGGCAGTGGGGGTCCATCCCGGGGGGGGGGGGCGCTCCCTCACCATGGCGGCGGCTCGGGGGTGTCCGGCACCTGCGGGAGAAAGCGGCGGTCAGGGGGCCCGGGGGGGGGGTCCTGGAGTCCAGGGGGTGTCCCGGGCCTCCGGGGGGGGTCCCGGTCTCCCGGTGAGGGGGTCCCAACCGCCCCCCCCCCCCCCCCCCCCCCGTTAAGGGCCCAACGGGAACGAACCGGCGCCGGCAGCTGCAGGAAGCTCCGCGGCGGCGCTAGGGCTGCCGGGAGAAGGGGGCGTGGCCGAGAGAGCATGCTGGGATACAACGAGGCACCCCCGCCGGCGCCATGTTGCCCCCGCCGAGCACCGCAGCGGACGGGCGGGGCCGAAGGGCACGCTGGGATACAACGAGGCACCGCGCCCGGCGCCATGTTGCCCCCGCCCAGCGCCACAGCGGGCGGGCTGTGCCGAGGGGCATGCTGGGATGCAACGAGGCACCCCCGCCGGCGCCATGTTGCCCCCGCCGAGCACCGCAGCGGACGGGCGGGGCCGAAGGGCATGCTGGGATACAACGAGGCACCGCGCCCGGCGCCGCGGCCCATCCCGCGCGGTGCGTCCTGGGAAAGCGGCGCGTCTCCTCCGCCATGGGGGTGCGGCGGGGTCCCCGCAACGAGGCCGCGCCGGGCCCGGGCCCACGGCTGGAGCCTGACACTGCTGGGTATTTCCGAAAGGCCCTGGAGACGCTGCAGGAGGGGCTGAACCCGGAGGAGCTCGGTGAGGGGCGCGGAGGGTGGTTTGTGGGTCCGTGAGGGGGGGGGGAGAGTTTTGGCGGGATCTTGAGGGGAGCTGGCGGCCCCTGAGGCGGTTTTGGGGTCTGTGAGGAGATTCGGGGGCTCCCCGAGGGGTTTGGAGGGGTCTGCGAACGTACAGCAGCATCGTGAGAAGGTCCGGAGGGATTTTGAGGGGGTTGGGGGGGCCTCCTGAGGGTTTGGGGGGGCCTCCTGGGGGTTGGGGGGCCTCCTGAGGGGTTGGGGGGGCCTCCTGAGGGGTTGGGGGGGCCTCTTGAGGGGTTGGGGGGGCCTCTTGAGGGGTTGGGGGGGCCTCTTGAGGGGTTGGGGGGGCCTCTTGAGGGGCTGGGGGGGCCTCTTGAGGGGCTGGGGGTGCCTCTTGAGGGGTTGGGGGGGCCTCCTGGGGGGTTGGGGGGGCCTCCTGGGGGGTTTGGGGGGGGCTATGGATAAATATTAAGGTATCAGGATGTGTTTAGGGGCTGTGAGAGCAGATGCAGAGGGATTTTGAGGGGATTTCGGGGCTCCCCGAGGGGTTGGAGGGACCTGTGGGTATATACTGCAGCCTCCTGAGGGGTTTAGCAGGGGGGGGTTGAGGAGGTTTTGGGGCTCCTGAAGAGATTGGGGGGGGGTCTGCAAGCATATATTCTGCCCTCCCTAGGGGTTTTGTGGGCTCGTAAGCAGATATAGAGAAACCTCGAGGAGGTTTTGGGGCTCCCTGAGAGGTTTGGGGCACCCGTGGCCACGCGTTGCAGCATCCTGAGGGATTTTGGGCGTCCGTGAGCAGGTTTAGAAAGATTCTGAGGGGGTTTTGGGGTCTCCTGAGGGGGTTTTGGGGTCTGGGGGCAGGTTTGGAGGAGCCCTGAGGGGCTTTGGGGGGGTGTTTGGGGTCGGTGGGAGGGAGCGTTTTAGAAATTTTGGGCGAAATAGTTGTATTTTGAGGTATAGTTCAGGGTTTTTGGGGACATTTATTTATTTTGAGAGTAATAAAAGAATTTTTGTTGGTTTTTTTGGTTTTTTGCAGCCCTTTTTGCCCCCAACGTGCTGGCGGAGGCGGTGGGCAGCGGGGCCGGAGGGGGTGGCCCTGGACCCGGGAGGGTCCCGGGTGCTGCAGGCGCTGCTGCCCCAGGCCCCACTGGGGATACTGGGGCAGGTGCTGCCCCCCTTAGTGGTGGGGGGCCTGGGGGGGCCGGCGGGGCACCCTCTGGGGGCCCGGGTGCTGGAGGCCGCCCTGGGGCGGGTGCTGCCGGCCCTGGGGGACGCCGTGGGGCAGGTGGGGGACGCCGTGGGGCAGGTGGGGGACGCCGTGGGGCAGCTGGCGGCGGCGGTGAGGGACGACCTGGTGGCCTTCGCCCGGCACCCGGCCGGTAGCTTCGTGGTGCGGGCGCTGCTGCGGGTCCTGGGGGGTGCCCCAGGGGCAGGTGAGGTTTTGGGGAGGGGGAGGGGGGGTCGGAGGGGGGCAATTGGGGGGTCCTGGGGCAGGTTTGGGGGTCGGGGGGGCAATTGGGGGCCCTGGGACAGGTTTGGGGGTCGGGGGGGGGAAATTGGGGGGGTCTGGGACAGGTTTGGGGGTCGGGGGGGGCAAGTAGGGGGCCCTGGGGCAGATTTGGGGGTCTGGGGGGGGCATTTGGGGGGGCCTGGGGCAGGTTTGGGGGTCTGGGGGGGGGCATTTTGGGGGGGCCTGGGGCAGGTTTGGGGGTCTGGGGGGGGCATTTGGGGGGGCCTGGGACAGGCTTGGGGGTCGGGGGGCAATTGGGGGGGCCTGGGGTGGGGTTGTGGGGGGCATTGGGGGGGCCTGGGGCAGGTTTGGTGTTCGGGGGGGGCATTTGGGGGGGTCTGGGGCAGGTTTGGGGGTCAGGGGGGGCATTTGGGATGGCCTGGGGCAGATTTGGTGTTCGGGGGGGGGCATTTGGGAGGGTCTGGGGCAGGTTTGGGGGTCAGGGGGGCAATTGGGGGGGCCTATGGGTGGTAATTAATTGGGGGAGGGGCAGGTTTGGCCCTGCCCTCATCTCTGCCTTTTTGCCCCCCAGGAGTTCCTCAGTTGCCCCCCGGAGGGGTGGAGCTAAAGGGCAGGGGGGCGGAGCTGACCCTCAAAGGGGTGGAGCCAGCAGTAGAGGGGGTGGAGCTTCCCCCGTCCTTCCCGCCCCTCCTGGGCAATTGGCCGAGGCCTTTGAGGAGCATCTGGCCTGTAAGTGACTGGGGGGGGGGTAAAATGCCCCATAACTGCCCCCGGGGGAGGGGGGGGGTAAAATGCCCCATAGCTGCCCCCCTGGGGGGGGGAATGCCCCATAACTGCCCCCCTGGGGGGGAATGCCCCATAACTGCCCCCGGGGGAGGGGGGGGGGGGAAATGCCCCGTAACTGCCCCCCTGGGGGTGGAAATGCCCCATAACTGCCCCCCTGGGGGGCAAAATGACCCATAACTGCCCCCCTGGGGGGGAGGGAAATGCCCCATAGCTGCCCCCCTGGGGGTGGAAATGCCCCATAACTGCCCCCCTGGGGGGCGAAATAACCCATAACTGCCCCCCTGGGGGGAGGGAAATGCCCCATAGCTGCCCCCCTGGGGGTGGAAATGCCCCATAACTGCCCCCCTGGGGGGTGAAATGACCCATAACTGCCCCCCTGGGGGGGAGGGAAATGCCCATAGCTGCCCCCCTGGGGGGGGGGGAATGCCCCATAACTGCCCCGGGGGGGGAGGGGGGCGAAATGCCCCATAGCTGCCCCCCTGGGGGGGGGGAATGCCCCATAGCTGCCCCCCTGGGGGGAGGGGGGGAATGCCCCATAGCTGCCCCCTGGGGGGAGGGGGGGAATGCCCCATAACTGCCCCCCTGGGGGGGGGGAATGCCCCATAACTGCCCCCCTGGGGGGGGGGAATGCCCCATAGCTGCCCCCCTGGGGGGGGGGAATGCCCCATAACTGTCCCCTGGGGGAGGGGGGGGGGAAATGCCCCGTAACTGCCCCCGGGGGGGGGGGGGGGGGGGAATGCCCCATAACTGCCCCACTTGGGGGGAGGGAAATGCCCCATAACTGCCCCCTGGGGGGGGGGGAAATGCCCCATAACTGCCCCCCTGGGGGAGGGAAATGCCCCATAACTGCCCCCCTGGGGGGGGGAATGCCCCATAACTGCCCCCCCCCCCTAATTCCCCCCCCACTCCCCCCCCCCCCCCAGCCTGCTGGCCCCGGCCAGCGCCAGCCTCTGCCTGCAGGTGGCGCTGGAGGTGCTGCACCGCGGCCAATCGCGCGCCTGCTCCCGCCTCTGCGAGGTGCTCATTGGCCAGCTGGCCCCGCCCAGCCCCGCCCCCGCGGAGAGGTGAGGTCCTGTTGGGCGCTGGGTCTGGGGGAGTGGCTGATTGGTCAGCGGGCTCTGAGGGAGCCCCGCTGTTGGCTGAGAGGGGTTTGGAGCTGGTTGGTGATTGGCTGGGGATTCGCAGGTGCTGGTTGGTGATTGGCTGATCGGTCATCGTGGCTGTTCCCATTGGGCAGTGTTTCTTGGGGTTGGTTCTTGATTGGCTGTTGATGGCAGGACCCTTTACTGATTGGCTAGTTGATGTTGAGGCTGATTTCCATTGGTTGGGGGTTTGCTGGGGCTGTTTCCTGATTGGCTGGGAGGTCTTAAGTGCCGCTGGGTGATTGGCTGGGGGACTTTTAGCTTGTTTTCTATTGGTATACGTTTTCTAAAGGAAGCTGCTGATTGGCTGATCAGCCCCCAAGGGTCCTCCCTCATTGGTTGATTTCTCGAGGCTTGCTTGTGATTGGCCAGAGATCCCAACCCCCTTTTTGCTGATTGGCCAGCCAGTCACCAGGCCTTTCCCCATTGGTTAACATCTTACTGCTGCTGCTCTCTGATTGGCCAGAGCGCTGCGGGGTTGTTTCCTATTGGGTGGGGGTCAGACCCTGGGCTCAGCTCCTGATTGGCCGGGGGGGGGGTGGGGTGGGGTCCTAGTGCCCTTCTCTGATTGGCTGCCCCCAGCGGGCTGGTGCAGGGGCTGCAGGACCCCCAGCGCAGTCGGCTGCTGGAGGCGGCCATGACGGTGCTGGAGCCCCAGCGCCTGCGGGGCCTCTTCCGGGAGCAGCTGAAGGGCCGCCTACGGGCGTGGCCGCCCACCGGGTGGCCAATCACGGGCTGCAGCGCCTGCTGGACCACGCCCCGGCTGATGTGGTAGGCGGGGCTTGAAGAGGGAGGCAGGAGAGACATAATGGAGGCGGGGCTTAGAGGGGGTGGGGCTGGTGGGGTGGAAATGGAGTAAGGTGGGGGCGGAGCTTAGGGTGGGGGGTGTTGGGGGGGCTTGAAGGGGAGGGAGGAGTGGTGTGGTGGGGGCGGGGCTTAAGTGGGCGGAGCTTGTGGGGTGAAAATGGAGCTGGTTGGGTGGGAGGTTGGGGGTGGAGCTTAGGGGGGGGTTGGGGGGGGCTTGAAGGGGGAAGGAGGAGTGGTGTGGTGGGGGCGGCGGGGCTTAAGTGGGTGGAGCCTGTGGGGTGAAAATGGAGCTGGTTGGGTGGGAGGTTGGGGGCGGAGCTTGGGGTGGGGGGGGGTTGGGGGCGGCTTGAAAGGGGAAGGGCGGGGTTTGCGTATGGAGGCGGGGACTTGCCGGTGGGTGGGCGGGGCTTGTGGGCCCAAGAGGAGGCGGGGCCTGATGCCTGCCTCCGCCCCACCCAGGTGGGGGAGGTGCTGGCGGAACTGGGCCCCGCCCTGGCCGAGCCCTTGGCCCGGGGCCACCCCGGGGTCCTCACGGCCCTGCTGGGCGCCTGCCGGCCCCACCCCGGCCTCCAGCAGGAGGCGCTGCGCTGCCTCTTCCAGGTAGGCCACGCCCACCCCCACCCCCCACCCCCCTTTGAAGCCCCGCCCCCCTCCGGGCTCCCTCCTCCCCTTTTCTCCTCCAATAGGCTTTCGGCTGCTGGGAGCCGCGGGAGCGACGCCGGGCCTGCGTGGGGCTCCTGGCGGGGCTCCGCCCCTTCGAGGGCGGGGACAAGGCTGGAAAGGGGGTGGAGCCAGAGGTGAGGGGACGGGGCAAGCGTGGGAGCGGGTGGGGCTGCCTCACCTCCCCTGTTCTTCCCTGCCTGCCCCCCCCAGTTTGCCCGCTGCGCCCCTCATTTGCCCCTGGTCTCCCCTAAGTTGCCCCCCCCCCCCCCGTCCCCTGAGGCACCCTTCCAGCTGCCCCCTTGCGCTTCTCCACCCGCCCTTTGCCCCCCACGTGTAATTATTTGCCCCCTCAGTCCCCTTATTTACCCCCCCAGCTCCCCCCGTTATCTTTCATGAACCCCCAGGGCACTTTTGTGACCCCCCACGTCCCTCCAGTTCCCCCCAACACCTCTGATTTCCCCCTGTTTATCCCCCAAAGCCCTTTCTGCTCCCCCAGCCCCTCCTCTCATCTCCAGATTTGCCCCTAGCCCACCCCCGGGAGGTTTTTTTTGCCCCCCACCTCGGTGTGACCCCCTGGTTCTCTCCCCGCAGCCGTCGCTGGGCCCCGTCACGCTCCACGGCTCCCTCCTGCTCAGCACCTCCTGCATTTCGGGGACCCGGCGCCGGTCCTGGCGGGGCTGGAGGCGCTGCCCCCCCTCGAACTGGCCGCCCTGGCCCGCAGCCCCCCCGGCAGCCGGGTGTGGGACGCCCTCCTCGCCTCCCCCACCGTCCCCCCCCGCGCCCGCCGCCGCCTCCTCCGCAAGCTCAAGGTAACGGGGGGGGGGGTGGTCTCAGCTGCTGGTTTGGGCTGATCCCCCACTTTTGGTGCCCCCCGGGCTGCATTTCGGGGCCAGATCCCCCTTTTCGGTATGTTTTGGGGCAATTTCAAGCTTCCCCCCAAGACCTGTGGTGTTTCTTGGCTCCCCATTGGGCTGCGAGGCAGTTTCGAGCCTCCCCCCCAAGACCTGTGGTGGTTTCTTGGCTCCCCATTGGGCTGCGAGGCAGTTTCGAGCCTCCCCCCCAAGACCTGTGGTGGTTTTTTGGCTCCCCATTGGGCTGCGAGGCAGTTTCGAGCCTCCCCCCAAGACCTGTGGTGGTTTCTTGGCTCCCCATTGGGCTGCGAGGCAGTTTCGAGCCTCCCCCCCAAGGCCTGTGGTGGTTTCTTGGCTCCCCGTTAGGCTGCCAGGCGGTTTCGAGCCCCCCCCCCCGTTAACAAAATGGCGGCTTTTATTAGCCCCGCCCTGATTCTCTTAAGCTTTCCTCTCTTGCTGACGTCACTTCCTGCTGCGTAGGGTCACTTCCTCGCGCTGGCGTGTCACCGCAACGGCAGCCGCGTCCTCGACGCCGTCTGGGCCTCGGCTTCCGCCCCGGCCCGCGCCGCCATCGCCGGCGAGCTGGGTGAGTGCCGGCCGGTTGGGGGGAGGGGCGGACGGACACATGGACGCCCGGGCCACGCCCTAACGCCCCCCCACCCCCCCCCCTCCACAGCGTCCCAGCACGAGGCCCTCCAGCGCGACCCCCACGGGCGGGGGGTGGCCCGGACCCTCGCCCTCGATCTCTTCCTCCGGCGCCGGCGCCTCTGGGAGCGGCTACAGGCGACCCCCGACCGGCGCCGCGGCCTCCTGGGACCCCTCCTGGAGGACTGAGCGCCCCCTCCTGGGGGAGCGACGCCCCCCCCCCCCCCGGGGGCATAGAGCGGCACCCCCGGGGAAGGAGAGGCGCTGCTGGAGGACCGTGGGTCATAGAGGAAGGAGGCAGAGAGGGAGAGCGTCTCCTGGCTTCTGGTAGCTGCTGAGGACCATAGAGATCGCAAGCGCCGCTCTGGTTCTCCTTTTCCA